>NC_056739.1:1087706826-1087884899 GCF_019279795.1 Protopterus annectens | reverse complement strand
TTTTTTCTTGAGAATGTCCTCTTTGCCGGAGATGCTTAGTAACTATGAACCTGTTATCAGTTTGCCATCCATTCCCTATTGCAATATTACTAGCTTGTTTTTTTTTTAATGTAAGATAGGGAATTTATTCCTCAAGAGCAACATGCACGTTTTTTGTAGATGAAATGATGAAATTTAAAATTGTTTGTTAGCAGCAACTTATTCATTAGTTACAGATCTCTCAATGTGGAATTATTTAGATGATTGTTTTACTTCTGCAGAGATTGTGCATATTTACTGACACTTGTGGATTGTAGAAGTTTGAGTAGACTCTTATGATGGAAATGTTCTGAATTGGGCAGTTTTGCCATTATTGGTTCATGCATTTTGTTTCACTGCTTACTGGAAAAATGTTCAAAACAATAAACTTAAAATGTGCTCTATCAAGTGTGTTGTATTATACAAGGAATGTAATTTAATACAATCAGGAAGGTGTATCAAAGAGCACATGTATATTTTGTGTGCAATGGGCCTATGATTTGCAAACAGTCCAAAGGTAATCTTTATCTGCCACTGGCCAGATGCATTTTCTTTGAATGTGGGTTTCAATGAACGTGAGTTTACTTTCAAGGGCAAAGAAGTTTTAATGCTAAGTCTAGTTTCATTGAGACTGTATTGCTTTGTTTAGCAGATGACATCAATTAGTGTTTGTGCTATAAAATGTGAAATAAAAGTTTTAAATGAAATCCAAATTATTGTAGAAGTAAAGCAGTATGCATATTACAGTGTTTAGGGTAAAAGAGCCAAGTAATGGAACATTGGAATGGCTGTGGGGGGGGGGGGAGGGCTGTGTATAGGGGGGGCCCCATTCGACCATGATTTTGTGAGGGGGGAATGGCGGCAAACTCAAAGACAGCCCTGGGTGGCACAAACTCTAGCTACACCACTGATCAGTAGTCCTTGGAGAATGAATGTTGAACATCCTAGCAAACTATAATACTCTTTTGCTAAGATTAGAATATTGCCTACCATTAAATGCTCTACTTTTACCACAAAACCCACATAACTGCAAGTCACCAAAATCAAAATCCTAAGGTTCAACTTCCCCCTACCCAGTGAACATCATTACTACACATGGCTACCATTTACTACAGGGTCTGGGGCCATATTTTGATTGTTGGTTCTTTGGTATGCATTTGAAAGTTGGTATGCCACAGTTCCATTGGAATGGGTGAGGTTGTATAATTATGTATGTAAATTTTATGCTAATCAGCATACAGATTTGTACCTATTTTTCATGGGCCTTTGTCCAGATTTTTGATGTTTCCATGTTGAGAGTTATGCTTGAATTGGGTTAGGGAGGAACTCTGCTTCACATGGATGGGGAGCCTGTTCCATAGAAAGGGTAATCTCTGGGATACATACCTATCTCTCCAGCAGGTCCTATTTATATCACAGGCAAAGTTTAAGTCTTTAGAATGGGTAATGCTGGTGCTGTTTGTTGTGGATATGCAGGTGGTCCATCAAAGTGGGGGTCTGACAATGCCCTATATGCCAAGCATAAACCTCCCTTCAAAAGCCTGCAGGAAACAGAATACAGAGATAGGGCCTTGAGGCAGTCTGCATAGGACATATTACTTATGCCCTATATTCTTTTAGTGAGGAACCTCTGTGGATGTTCCACTTATTGGATATGCCTAGTTAGGTACATACCAAAGGGGGCATTGTACTCAATGATAGGTGTGATAAATGTGGAATACAGTGGAACAATGACTTCCTTGGACGTAGATGCCATACCTTTGTTTATAAGTTGCGCAACATAGAATGATTTCCTCACCACTGCAGACATGTAATGATCAAAGGCTAGATTAATATCTGTGTGTGTCCCTAAGTCCCTGAGTACTGGGTCATCTCTAAGGGGTGTGTTGTCAATATGATAGTTACCAGGGATGGATGAATTCCCAAAGGATACTATTATGCATTTCTTGGCATTTAGTTTTAGTCCATGGCTCTGACACCAGTTGTTTGTCTGTATCTGCCCTTCCTGGAGAATATTTGCCTCAGTGTGAGATTCAATGACGGCTCCTAATTTGCAATCATCTGCAAATTTAGTCAGCCAGAGACCACTGACATTGGCCTTGACTTCAGGAAGTAAATGCCAAAAAGGAGCAGTCCAAGGACTGATCCCTGAGGAACCCCACTTGTGACTGGCCTCTTTGTAGAAGTGGACTCCCCAATTCTAACTTCCTGGGTCCTGTCTGTGAGACAGTTGGCTATACATAGGATCATAGGAGATTACTAGGCTAATGGCTCTGGGACCTGTCAATGAGGGACACAGGTTGAACACCTGGGATAAATTTGTGGTTACCCATACACTCATCAAGGTTGTGCTTAAAGTGGGTCAGTGACATTCTTTGTTAAACATCTATGGGGTGTCTATTCCAGGATGGGGCAGCCTCTGGGAGACAAACCTATCTCTTCAGCAGGTTTTCTTAATGTCACATATTAGATTTAAGCCTTTCAATTGGATACTACGGGAGGAGTTAGACTTACAAGTATGGAGCATCTCTAGTAGAGGAGGGTCTGAGATTGCCTTGTAGGTGAGACACAGATCACCTCTAAGCAATCTGTATGATACAGAGTAGAGTGATAGTGATTTGAGCCTGTCCACATAGGACAGGTGTTAGAGGTCATGCATTCCCTTTGTGAGGTATTTCTGTGGCCTTTCCAGTTGGTGCAGGTGTTTGGAAAGGTATATACCAAATGAGGCATTGTACTCAGTTATTGGCCTGAACAGGGAGGAGTACAGACAGGTAATAACCTCCTTTTTTCTGGATGCAAGTCCTTTACTTATGAGGTGAACCAAGTAAAAGGCTTTTTGGAGCACTGCCGCTACATGATGGTCAAATGTGAGATTGTTGTCAACTTCTGTATCCAGGTCTCACACCACAGTTTGTGTGCTTAGGGGGTTGCCATTAATGTGGTAATCAGTAGGGGTCATGTTTTTGCCGAATGGTATGATAATACATTGTTTTTGCATTTCACTTAAGGGAATAACATTGACACCAGTCATTTGTTGCTGTGAGACCCTCTTGAAGTATGTTAACATAATTTGGGGAGTAAATGACAGCAAGCCTTTTGCCTTTGCCTGAACCTCTGAGGAGTAGATGCCAAACAATAGGTCCCAGCACAGATCCCTGAGGGACACTACAAGTGACAGCTCTGCCCTATTGTGACCCTGTGGGTCCTATCAGTGAGCCAGTTGGCCACTCACCTGATGAGATAGAGATTTACACCAAGTTGTGTTAGCTTTTTAATGATGCTCAAGTGGGGGATTGTGTCAAAGGCTTTCTGCAACATCTCCAGCAAGATACTGGGATACTATCAGGTCCTATGGAAGCGGTGTTCTTTGCCTTGGATAGGGCCTTTAACACTTTCTCTATGGAGATGTGAGGTGCAAGGCAAGTATCGGGGATGTTGAATGGGCCTTTAGGAGGGACAGGGGGGTGAAGTTTGCACTGAACCTATCTACTAGTAGGTTGGCTAAGTCAACAGGAACAGTGTAAGTGGTACCAGTAAGAACTAATTCAGAACAAACCTTGGCTTTGTCATGGAGGTTTATGATGTAACTAAAAAGGCTTTGTGGTTATTCACTGGGTGACATATGAGTTTGTACCTAACCTCTTAATTTTGTCAACAATACCCGAGTAGGGTATTGTGTCAAATCCCTTAGCCAGGTCAAGGTAGGCAGTGTGAATATCTTTGCCCTCATTCATTGCTTTGGTGACCTTCTCAAAGAGGTCCACCAGGCTGAGTAGGTATGATCTGCCCTTGACAAAACCAAACTGGGTTGGGTCCAGGTGTCTGGAGGTTTACTATATCTCTATTGATCATCTCCATGATAATTCTTTCCATGTCTTTACATATAAGACTAGTGAGACTTATGGGTCTGTAGTTTCCAGGGTCTGTAGATGGCCCACCTTTGTGCAGAGGGATGATTGTTGCCTTTCTCCATTCATGAGGCATGAAGTCTGTTTGGAGGCTACAGTTAAATAGTAATTCCAGAGGCCTTGATAGGTCATGGTTCATGCTATTTAGAAGGCATCCTGGAATATTCTCTGGGTCCATTAATGCAGTCTTCTTGGTCTTAGAGAAAGCATTAAGGACCTGTTCCCTCATGATAGTAGTGGGAGATCATCATCATCTTCTTTCGGCTGTTCCCGTTAGGGGTCGCCAGAGTGGATCACCTGTTTCCATTTCTTCCTGTCCTCTGCATCTTGCTCTGTCACACCAACCACCTGCATGTCCTCTCTTACCATATCCATAAACCTTATCTTAGGCCTTCCTCTTTTCCTGTTACCTGGTAGCTTCATCCTTAGCATCTTTTTCCCAATATACTCCGCATCCCTCCTCAGCACGTCCAGACCAACATAATCTTGCCTCTCTGGCTTCATCTCCAAACCTTCCAACCTGGGCTGACCCACTAATATACTTATTCCTAATCCTGTCCAACCTCGTTACACCCAGTGCAAATCTTAACATCTTTAACTCTGCCACATCCTGCTCAAACTCCTGCCTTTTTGTCAGTGCCACTGTCTCCAACTCGTATAACATAACTGGTCTCATTACCCTCTTGTAGACCTTCCCTTTCACTCTTACAGGTACTCGTCTGTCACAAATCACTCCTGACACTCTTCTCCATCCACTCCATCCTGCCTGTACTCTCTTCTTCACCTCTATTCCACACTCACCATTACTCTGAAGTATTGACCCCAAGTATTTAAACTCATCCACCTTCACCACCTCTACTCCTTGCATCCTCACCATTCCTCTATCCTCCCTCTCATTCACACACATATATTCTGTCTTAGTCCTGCTGACCTTCATTCCTCTTCTCTCTGGAGCATATCTCCATCTCTCCAGGGTCTCCTCCACCTGTTCCCTACTCTCACTACAGATCACAATGTCATCTGCAAACATCATACTTCACGGGGACTCCTGTCTGATCTCGTCTGTCAACCTGTCCATCACCATTGCAAATAAGAAAGGGCTCAGAGTATATTTGATTATATTTCTTGAGGGGAAGGCAGAAGGGGAGATAGGGGGGAAAGGTGGAGATGTATTTATCAGCCAGGAGGTTTGCTATATCTTCCAGCTCAGTATGGGTGGTTCCATTTGCAATAAGCTCTACACACTACTGTGTATTGCCTTTGAGATTGCGGACATAACTAAAGAATGCTTTATGGTTGTCCTTAGCCTGGGAGGCCAAACTTACCTCAAATTTGACTTTGGTATACTTTATTTGTTCTCTGAGTGTTTGTTTAGTTTAATGAAAGTGCTTTTATCCTGTTGGATGCTGCACATCCTAATTTTTGCCATGATTTTTTTCCTCCTGTTATACAGCCAATTGATTTTGTGATTCCACCAGGGTGGCTTGTTTTTTGAGTTATTTCTGTACTTCTTCCTGGTGGGTACAGCTGCCTCTATACAGCTATTAACATGCTTGTACAGGGTTTCTGTGAACAGTTCTACATAGGCAGAAGTGTTCTCAGGGTTTATAGGGACTTGAAATTTTGCAAGGTTCTCACTTAATAGCAGGAGGTTAGCCTTAGAATAGTTCCTGAATATTCCAGGTTTACCTGGGGGTCCAGATATTATTTTTACTTCAAAAGAGACTATTTTGTGGTCTGACCTTACCAGGGAAGGCATTACAGTAGGGGATGTGCAGCAGTTCCCACATCAGTGAGGACCAGATCCAGTATGGTTGCACCCCTGGTTGGTGTATTGACTATCTGGTCTAGGGAGTTTGTGTTTACAAAATCCAGGAATCTCTGTGCATGTCAGTTTAGTGTCGTATAGGATTCCCAGTTAATAGTGGGGTAATTAAAGTCACCCATGAATATGGTATTGGGTTGGATGGTTAGTGTTTCTAATAAGTTTAAATACATGGCATGGGTTTCCTGGGTCATAGAGGGGGACCTATAGCTTGCAAGGAAGTGGTACTGGATTTTACCTATGGTGATTTGAACATCAATCACCTCAGGTGCATTGTCCTGTTTGACCAGCCTTGAAGTATATTTATTTTTTATGTAAATAGAAACACATCCACCTTTATTCCCTGCCTGCAAAGTAGCTGGCCTAAATGTGTGGAAGGCATTATAACCTTGCACTGCTGGGGTGCTCTCTGTGGCTTTAAACCATGTCTCAGTGAACACACAGACATCAGGTTTCTCTAGGGTAAAGAGACCTTCTAGGGAGTGGAGTTTTTTTTTTTTTTATTAGTTAGACTCCTAGAATTGAGCAGTAATACCTTTAGATTTTCTTGGCAAAGCAGTGTGGCCTGTTGACCATCTCCTTCCATACTGACAAATACTGCACCCCCTTAGAATGACACCAGAAACTAAGCCAATTATTAAAGTCAATCATCTTTTGTTCGTATTGTTTCATCATCCTTGGAGAAGGTAAAATGTTGCTCAATGCTAGGCTCATAGCAGCCTGAGAGACATATTCCGAGAGCTCCATGATCTCTCTCTTGATATAGTCCAGGGTGGTACATCTCAGGTCATTTACACCCATTTATTGTACCCTATATGATGACATTAATAAGGAGAAAAGTACTTTTCAGATAGGTTTTAATTATTCCAGATGTGCACAGACAATTGTGCAAAGTATTGTTCAAGCCTACAAGTGAGCTCATTTGCAGAAATTTTACCACAGTTCATAAAATGCTGAACACAGACTATATAACTCACAAATAGCAACTGTGGGAAAATTGTTTGAAGGACTGGGCCTCAAACATTCAGTGGTGATAAAGTATATAGTACCTATAGAAGGAGCATAAATCATCTAAGAACTAATTACTCGATCAGTCTACAATGAGTTACTTGCCAGAAGAATGTGAAAGAGCCCAGTAATGTATAAGCTCATGATGCAATTAATGAATGCCACCATCTAACGTTTGTCAGCTAACAACAGCATCCTAACTTCTACATGTATAAAGTACTTTCCCCTGTACCTGTAAGCCCATAATATTCATTCATTAATTTTGCATTTGAAGGGATGTATGCATAACATTCTAAAACAAGATTACAGTTACACTCAAGAGCTCAGTGTCATGCCTTGAAGATGCTATCATGGGTCTCATCATGCCTATATCTGTAATACATGGTAGCTATAGTATATGCACTGAGCATACAGCAAAGACTGAATCTGTCCTGGCAGCAGCACTGCTGTGATCCTTTGACTTGCTTTACAGCTACAAAAGTTTATTTTCTTTTCTCTGGACCAATCTGTTATGGAGCTGGACACATCTTGTACAGTTATGTATTACTGTTAACCATACATCATGGTCCAAAGAACAAATCATCCAACATCTTTAGGTACCATCCAAATTCATGCCTTGAAAAATGACACTGGAAGTCTAGACCCATCAGTCAATTAAGAATACAAATTATTGCTTGTGGTCATCACTGGAAATGAGGATTTTCTTCCTCAGCATTAGTGAGGTGAGACATATATTCCCTGTTAATCTCATTAGGCAATGTATGCAATGCTGTACATAACTACTGCCTTGCACACTTTTGTTATGCAGGGGTGGGGGGTCTTTGAGTCCTTAGAGGTGTACACTGTACTCTCCATCTTGTAGTACCAGCACTGAAGTCCATCAAAGGAGACAGGACTTGCATGCAGAGCAGCCCCAACATCAGTAATTAGGCCAGCCAGGGGAACCACACTACCACCACTAAATTCTACCAAAGGACAGATACTGCTTAAGTACAATGGATCATCATTATCACTACTTGTGCCAAGTAATTGGGTCCAAGGGGATCCCAGCAGAGATAATTAGGCCAGCTTAACAACATAAAATACTTCATAGGTAGGTACTAGGCTATCAACCCAAGGTCCTACATAAGCCTTGCCAACAAGGTTCCCTGGCTTACGCCACCCAAGAAAGTTATTTTCCTGTGCCACTGTCAAGCAGACACAGAGTAGCTATCCCAGGGGTGTATTTCCTATGTCCCATCCACTCATCAAGATTTTTCTTGAACAGTGCTAATGAAGAACTTTGCTTGACATAGATGGGTAGCCTGTTCCAGAGTATGGGAAGTCTCTGGGACAGGAATCTATCCCTCCAGCATGTCCTGTTTATTGTGGTGACAAGGTTTAGGTCCCTAGAGCATGTAGCTCAGAGGGATTGGGATTTCTTTAGGTGTAGCATGTCCAACAGCTCTGGGTTTGACATAGCTTTATATGTTAGGCAGAGATCACCTCGGAGTAGGCGATATGCTACAGATTAAAGCTAAAGTTTTTTGAGACTGTCAGTGTAGGGCATCTGTTTGAGGCCAGTAATCCTCTTTGTGAGGTACTTCTGTGGCCTTTCCAGCTGCTGCAAATGTCTTGTGAGGTACATTCCAAAAGGGGCATTGTACTCTATAATGGGTCTAATGAGTGTGGAGTAGAGGGGAACAATGACCTCTTTTTTCATGGATGAGAACCCTTTTATGATGAGGTGTGCCACATAGAAGGACTTCCTGACTACTGTGGTGATGTGACTATCAAAGGACAGACTACTGTCCACCTCGGTCCCAAGGTCTCTTATCAAACATTCGGTGTTAAGTAGACTGCTGTCTATGTAGTAGTTCATGGGTACAAGAGTTTTTACCAAAGGGGATGACAATGCACTTTTTGACATTGAGCTGGAGGCCATGGCTCTGACACCAGGCATCTGTCTCAGCAGGGCCCTTCTGTAGGATTTCCTTCTGTGTTAGCCTGTACTTCACAGAAGTAGATACCAAACAGGAGAGGTCCCAGGACTGAACCTTGTGGTACTCCACTTGTCACTGGTTTGAGGTCAGATTTGGAGTGTGCAACTTTCACAGTGTGGGTTCTGTCAGTGAGCCAGTTGGTAACCCATCTTGTGATGTAGGGATTTATAACTAGTTTAGTGAGTTTAGCTACAATTCCAGAATGGGGGATGGTGTCAAAAGCCTTGGCAAGGTCAAGACAGGCTGTGTGAACCAGCTTACCCTCATCTACGGCTTTGGTGACTGCCTCAAAGAAGTCGATCAGGTTCAGGAGGCATGATCTGCCTTTCACAAACTGAACTAGGTGAGATCCAGAGTTTGGAGATTACCATTGTCTTTGTTTATGAGTTCCATGATGATGTGTTCCATGGCCTTGCAGACCAGGCTCATCAGGCTAATAGGGCGATAGTTCCTGGGATCAATAGTGGCTCCCCCTTTGTGGAGTGGGATAACTTTTGCTATACACCATTCAGCGGGCACAAAGCCTGATGTGAGGGTATGAATGAACATGGTGCTTAGGTGGAGAGCCAGTTAATTCTGAAGTTTGTGTAAAATGCAGCCTGGGATGTTGTCCGGTCCCATGGATGCTGTGTTTTTGGCTTTAGAGAGTGCAGCTTTTACTCATGAGTTGTGATTACAGGGACTCTGCATTCTTCCTGTATAGATATGGGCCCTTTAGGGGGTGAGGGGGGGGTAAAGTTAGCACTGAACCTATCTGCCAGGATGTTGGCAATATCAGTTGGTTCTGTAATTTTTGTGCCGTTGTGCTGTAACTCAGAGCAGATCTGGGTGTTGCCATTGAGATTCTAGACATAGCTATAGAATGCTTTGTGGTAGTCCTTAGAATCACTGCCAATTTTGTTTTCGTAGCTAGCTTTGAAGGATCTTATAAGGGATCTCAGCTTCTTACTGAGGCTGACCAGGGAGCTCCTCCACTCATGTGATTTTATTCAATTTTGCAACAATTTCTTCCTTCTGTTGTACAGTTTGTTTATGGCAGGGGACCACCAGATTGGCTTCCTTTTTCTGGAAGATAGCGTCTTGGTTCTGTTTGGGATAGCACAATCTATGCACTCGTGTAAGTGCTTATAGAGTGCATTTGTGTAGGATTCAGCAGTCATAACTGTATTGTCCATCTGCATGGGTGTCATGAAGTTCACCACTTCTGTCTTAAGAAGCATGAAGTTGGCTTTGGAGAAATTTTTTTACCATGGTTTCCCTAATGGGGGGTGGGGGCGGGATGTGGATATCAAGGGTGATTAGCTTATGGTCAGATCGGCCAACGAGGATTTGACTTCAGGTGTGGAACACCGGTCACTCATGTTGGTAATGACTAGGTCTAGGATATCGTTGCCCGTGGTGGGGGTGTGGATAAGTTGATCCAGGGCATTGGAGTTTATGAATTCCAGAAAGCGTTGTGTGAAGGAGTTGGTACAGGAGTAGTTTTCCCAGTTAATGGTGGGGTAGTTGAAATCGCACATTATTAGGGTGTTTGGTTGAACCCTAATATTTTCCAGTACATCAAAAAAAAGAGGAGTGGGAATCCTGGGGCATGGGGGATCTGTAGCAAGCTACACTTTGGATTGCAGTTTTGCCCAGAGTTAGTTGCACTTGGATAACCTCAGATGCATTATGCTGAGCAATTAGCCTGGAGGTGTGGATATCCTTAATGAATATGGACACACCTCCACCTTTGGTGTTCCGGTCCAGGTTACATGGCCGAAAAGTGTGGTACGAGTTATACCCTGGTAGTGGAGGGGTGCTCTCTGGAGCCTTGAACCAGGTGTCAGTCACTGCACAGATATCGATGTTCTCCATTTTAAGGAGTGTCTCGGTAATGACTTAATTGCATCAACAGAACATGAGCACTCAAATCCATGCAAGTCCCAGTATCAGTAATTTTATCCACCAAAAGCAGTTCATTATGTGGGTCCAATGGCATTTTTCAGCCCCCCACCCCCACCCCTTTTTAAGCCAATCAGCTACAAACAGGCTGATGCTTGTTAGAAAACAGGAAAAAACAATATAAGAAAGAATAAGGCCTACAACAGCAACCTGTTCAGAGAAAACAGATTTACTCACAGCCCTGAAACAATAGTACTTTTAGTAATGTGCACTGCACAGAAAATTCCACATTGGACAGGATGTATTCCTTAATGGGAATGCTGTGCATTGCCTTAGACAGTTCTTACACTTCTTCCATTGCAGCAGATTTCACTTACTTCACTGTGCTGATGATTCTTTTCTGTACTAGATGCTGCAAATGTAGAAAGGAAAAGTTAAAAATCATGCAATATGCTGACACTGCTGTCCAAATGTCATGTTAGAGGGGTGCTATTGTCACACTGTTCCTGCTTGGTATCTTTTTTGCCTTACCTTAAACATGGATGATGACATATGGGATAGCTGTTTGAAGTGTACTTCCTTGCAGAGGCACGTATCCACTAGAATTCTTGGCTACCACTTTATTACTTGTTTAATATTCTGCTATAAACACACAATTTTGCTGAACAACATTTGCATTTTTTGAGATGCTCTGTGTTGAAATGTTATTTAATTTTGCAATCTTGATCTGTATTTTGCTGAAGTGGCTACACAATTAAAATGTGATATGGGTATCTCTAATAACCTATTATCCTGATGAGGACTTCAGGATTTAAAATTCATGCCAACAGCTGTACCAAAGGAAAAGCTTGAAATCATGTATAATAGGTACATACTGTCCTCTGGTGGTAAAGGATATGTGTAACCCCTGTGGAGGAGAAAAGTCCACTGTACTAAGCAAAGATGCAATATATCCCTACATTATGACTGTTGCACCAAGAAACGAAACACGTTACAAAGATGTATGACTTAAATTACCAGTCATAGTTTCAGTTTGTTATGGTCCCAAAACTAATTTTAGGAAATTCATCTCATGTATATTTCCCTTGAAATAAGTTTCCTCAAAGCCATTTCATTAAAACAAACTTGTTAACACTGGTGACAAGAGCATATTCTTCTAACTGCTGCTAGATCATGGGTTTGCCCTCGTGGGTAAACCAAGCCTCACATGGGTAAAGCCTGAGTCGTCTATGACCAAGTTGTAACTTTTTGTGCATTATCCTTCATCACTCACCTGATCCCACATAAAGCAGTACTACATAGTTAACATTTCTAAGAACACAACAGTTTCAGTTTCCTTTGGGACTTCACAAAACAGAAAAAAAAGTAAAAAAACACAAACGGCCAGCACAAATGAGGTGAACCACCAACAACTATTTATTGTAACAACAATAAATAGAAAAAAATGCTCCAAAATATTACAAACCGGTTTCGGCAAAAGCTTTCTTCAGTGTAAACACTAACAGAAATAAAAATACCATACACAGTAACACTTAAATATACCAAACAAGACAGAGAGAGACACACACACACACACCTTTCACCAACTACAACATATCATTTAAACCTGGAGGGAACAAAGCCCCTAACTTAATTATCCAAAACTTTTCTTTGTTGTTCAATATATTGTGTCAACCTAGTTTATTACTTCCTCAACCATAATATGACCAATAGCTGTAAATCTAAACTTAGCAGTAGGATGTTGCAAATCATGCCTAAATAAAGCATTAGACATTCTTTGACAATGAATGTCACTAAAATGTTCTGAAATATGAATCTTAAATTGTCTAGACGTTTGTCCTACATAAAATGCAGAACACTTGCATCCTGCCAAATAAATCACCCTTTCTGAAATACAGTTGACAAAACACTTAATATTAAATACAATAGATGTACTGGCAGAAGAAAATTGTTTAATTTTCATAACATGTTGACAAGCAGTGCAGTGTCCACATGGAAAACATCCATGGGTCAATTCCAAAACTCCTTCATCTTCCTCTCTTAAAACCTGGTTGCCTCATGGTTTTGGCTTCTTTTCAGGCTTGTTGGCTGTTGGTGAAGCACCCACCAAGAGGAGAAAACGCTGAGAGAAGAAAGGAGCCACTTTTGAGATTTTAAGTATTTTTCCTCTGTTTATTTGCTAAGTTTTTCTGCATAGTCGCCTATTTTGAGCATTTTCTGGCTTGTTAAACTTGATTTCTGCATTAGTAACTGTATTTAGAGCACAACCTAGAGCTGTTTACTGAATTTCCTGTTTGCACTTATTTTTAAAATCGTTTTTTCTCAAAACTTGCATTTTATCTGTCTTTGGCCTAGCACTCTTGTGTGGGGTCATTTGCTGCACTGTTATAACTTGTTGATACTTGTGAACCTCTGCTCTCTCTGAAAAAAACAAAACAAAAAAAAAAATCTTGCTTTTTCCCCCACTTTTCTGAGATTTAAAAAAGTTCAGTTACAGGCTTGCTGTTCTTGAACTGTTTGTAAGTTTCTGTGAGGCCATTTTTTGCTTGGGCTAAAGGGAAGTCTCTCTGTTGATTAGTGGCAGTGGGGAACATTGAGCAGCCTGCCTGCCCCTGTGGGAGTGGTTACTGACTTGAAACTGTAGTTTTATTGGCCATTTTGGGTCAATTCCAAAACTCCTTCATCTTCCTCTCTTAAAATGCTCTTTTGCGCGGTTTTGCACGTTTTTGTGCATAGCGCAACAGCGGGCAGCGCCGCCTAATTGGGTTTAAAGTATTCCTGGCTCCACAAAGTCTGCTCTTCACTTTTTCCCTTAGAACTGCTCTATCTCTCAATTTAAACACCATATTCTCATTCTAAGGCCCTTCACTGGTCCAATTAAGTAATCCTACAAGTTAGCACTATTAAACCATAAGCACTACTTACTCTTATACTCTCTACGATTACCCTGTCCTCTATTGGTCCGTCTTAAATCCATTTTCCCTATATCACTCTAGCATGTCCAAAAGTCAGTCAATGGTTTCCTCTCCAGTCCAGCTGGTGAATCTGGGAATTTTGAGGCAATGTTACAACTGTCTCATGTACACGGACAACCCTCTCCTCCTCCAAACAGGTTCAAATATATGTGAAAGATGCAACTATTTAGCCAAACTGGAGGCTGAGCTCTCTCATCTCAAAACTGGTGTAACCAGTCAGGAGGAGAAGGTAACCTCACACAACACAATTCCAGTATCACATAGTCCCACCACATCAGCGAACCAAACACATAAATACACAAAAACATACTCGGAGGCTCTAAATAAAAATCTACCTAAGCAACAGAGACCTCCAAAGCAGACATCCAAGCAAACGCTACCTCAAAACAAAACACGCACAACACATAGCCCACAAAGTCAGTGTGCCAAGCAGCCACAGCCCTTAAGGCTGAATAACACACCTGATACTCTTGTAATAGGTGACTCTATTGTCAGACACACTGACGTCCCACTCACCAGGCTGAATAAAGAGAAGGTCATGGTGAGCTGCCTGTCGGGTGCTAGGATCTGCCACATAATGCAAGCACTCAGGTCACTCCAAAGCAAATACAAATATGACTCAGACATTGTACATGCTGGTGTGAATGACCTGAGACGTACCTCCCTGGACTACATGAAAAGAGACATAGAGGAGCTCTCTGATCATGTAGCCCAGGCTGGTATGACCCTGACCTTGAGCAGCATCTTACCCTCACCTAGAATGATGCCACAGTACAAAGACAAAATGATCGATTTTAACAATTGGCTAAAATTTTGGTGTCATTCAAAGGGGATCCAGTGTCTGTCAGCCTGGGATGACATGCTCGACAAGCCACGTTGCTTCGCTAGGGATGGCTTGCACCTGTCACCACTGGGCTTTCGGATATTGGCAAAGGCTCTTGCCACCCCCATAGTGCCATTTTTAGCCAAGGCTCAAAAGTCAAACCCACCCCCATAGACAGCACAAGGAACAAGAAACTAAGGGTAATGCTGCTAAACGCCAGAAGTCTTAACCTCAAGATGCACGCACTCGAAGCTCTCCTCAGTATGGAGAACATCGATATCTGTGCAGTGACAGAAACCTGGATCAAGGCTCCAGAGAGCACCCCAGCACTACCAGGCTATACCTCATATCATGCTTTTCGGCTACAAAACCCAGACCGAACCACAAAAGGAGGGGGTTTTTCCATATTTATCAAGGATATCCACACCTCCAGGTTAGTGGCATTGCATGAAGTATCGGAGACCATCCATGTGCAACTAACAGTGGGCAAGACTGCTTTTCAGATTATAGCATCCTACAGACCACCCTCTCAAAGTCAGAAATCCCACTCGGCTTTCCTGAAAACATTGGAGAACATGAAGATCTCTCCGAACACCATTATATTGGGCGACTTCAACTACCCAAACATTGACTGGGAGCACTACTCAAGCCCCAGCACCTTAGCCCAAAGGTTCCTGGAAATTATAAACTCAAATGCTATGGAACAACTAGTCACCACTCCCACAAGAGGGGACAACATATTAGACCTGATCATTACCAACATGGGGACTCTATGCTCCACACCAGAAGTATATCCCTCATTGGTAAGATCAGACCATAAATTAATTTCACTGGATGTCCACATCCCAACCCCACCCCCAACCCAGAAAACTACAGTGAAAAACTTCTCAAAAGCGAACTTCTCACTTCTCAAAACTGAAGTGGAATCCTTCAAGGCCCCAGGGCCAGTGGAAACTATGGCCCAAACTGCAGAATCCTATATAAACGCATTCTACGGACATCTCCAGGAATGCATGGATCATGCTATCCCAAACAAAACCAAGATCCAATCATCCAAAGGCAGGCGTCCAGTCTGGTGGACCCCTGCCATAAATAAACTGTACAACAGAAAGAGGAAGCTACTACATGATAGAGCAAAATCCCTAATAGGGAAGGCATCTCTGATCAGTACTAGTAAAAAAATTACGATCCCTCATAAAATCCTCCAAGGCCAGCTTCGAGAGAAAAATTGCACAGGACACCAAAGACAATCATAAGGCTTTTTTCAGTTATGTTAGAAACCTGGGATGCAACTCCCAGACTTGTTCTGAGTTGATTCTAAATGACAGAAAATACACTGAACCCACAGACATTGCCAATATCCTGGCAGACAGGTTCAGTGCAAACTTCTCCACCCCCTCCCCCCCAAAAGAGCAAGTATATATCCCGGCAGAGGGCTGCCTCCCAAACATCTCTGATGCTCAGGTGAAGGCTGCCCTCTCCAAAGCAAAAAACACTGCTTCCATGGGACCAGATGGAGTCCCAGGTTGTGTCCCACATGAACTCCAAGAGGAACTAATCCCTCAAATAAAACAGCTATACAATCTCAGCCTCACTACAGGATATGTGCCCACAGAATGGCATACAGCAACAGTGGTCCCACTCCACAAAGGTGGAGCCTCTACGGACCCTGGAAACTATCGCCCCATAAGCCTGACTAGCTTAGTCTGCAAGGCTATGTAGAGGATCATCATGGAGCTCATAAACAAAGACATTGGGGACCTACAGACACTAGATCCTACCCAGTTCGGCTTTGTCAAGGGCAGATCCTGCCTTTTGAACCTGGTTGACTTCTTCGAAACAGTCACCAAAGCCATAGATGAAGGGAAGGTAGTCCACACAGCCTATCTGGACCTTGCAAAGGCATTTGACACAATACCCCACTCGGGCATCATAGATAAGCTATCCAGCTTAAATATAAACCCCTATGTCACAAGATGGGTCGCAAACTGACTCAAAGACAGAACCCACAGAGTGAGAGTTGCTGGAGCCTTGTCAGACTCGAAACCGGCCACAAGTGGCGTCCCACAGGGTTCTGTCCTGGGACCACTCTTGTTCGGTATATACTTTTCCGAGGTACAGGCAAACGTGGGAGGACTATGGCTCACCAAGTTTGCAGACGACTGCAAAGTGGGCGCCATAATCAACTCTCCAGCTGACACAAACATCCTTCAAAAAGGTCTCACAGAGACAGATAACTGGTGCCAGTGCCATGGTTTAAAGCTAAATGCCAAAAAATGTACAGTCATATCCTTTGGCAAAAACAATGTGCCCACAAATTACTACATAGGCGGAAACCCATTAAGTACAGAGAAAGTTATTAGGGACCTGGGGACCCAAGTTGATAGCAATCTCTCCTTTGAAAACCACATTGCCAAAGTGGTTAGAAAGACCTTCTACATAGCCCACCTCATCACGAAGGGTTTCACATCTAGATCAAGAGAGGTAATCGTGCCCCTTTATTCATCCCTCTTCAGGCCCATCATAGAATACAATGCTCCATTTGGGATGTACCTTACCCGACACCTGCAGCAATTAGAAAGTCCCCAAAAGTATCTCACCAAGAGGATCAAGGGTCTCAAACAGATGCCATATGCTGCTCGGTTAAAAAAACTCCAGCTCTACTCAGTTGCATACAGCCTACTTCGAGGTGATCTATGCCTGACATACAAAGCTATGTCAAATCCAGAATTAATGGACATGCTCCACCTCAGTAAATCTAAATCCCTTAGAGCCACCCGCTCAAGGGACTTGAATCTCAGCACAGAAATAAATAGAACTTGCTGGAGGGACAGGTTCATAACCCAGAGGCTTCCTTCGCTCTGGAATAGAATTCCAGTTCATGTGAGGCAGAGCACCTCACTGAATCTCTTCAAAAAGAATCTCGATAGGTGGATGGGGGATCGTAGGTTTGTCCCAGGGATTACTCCCGTGTCACTATTAGACAGAGGCACAGTAAACTAAACCTTAAAAAGGGCACAGTATACTCAAATCAAGGGGTGGCGTAAGCCATACAGAATTGGGCTAGGCTTATAATTGCCCCAGGGCAGAAAGCCTAGTATGAACCTATGAATCCAATTAAAGGTATTCCTTCCATAGACTATTGTACTTTATTACCAATAGGCACAGACTTTATAAAGTGATTCAAAAAATGTTTTATACTTTTCCCTTTCCTATATGTAAATTGACATTGTAGGGGTAACATTTGAAATACATTTTTATCTGTCAAAAGAATATCCCAATGTTTAAACAAAATAGACCCAGGACTCTTAAGGGAGGCTACACTCACCATGTGAAAAATACTATTTTAAGTCAACCAGTGATAGCTGCATCACCAACAAAGAGCAAAAATAGTTACCCCACCCACCCATACAAATGCCTAAACCTATAATCTGCAGTTACATGCGGCAGCAACAACTAGTTATATTTACTGTTTTAAATTATGTCTCTTTGTACCCAAACAATCCTGGAGTATACAAGTGTCTCTTTCCATGAGTAACCTGGGAGTTCTGTCTAGTTAAGTAATGTGTTAAGTTTTGCAGAATTTGCAATTCGAGGTTGAAGGAATCAAACCCAGGACTACTGGAAGAAACTTGGTCTCCTAACTCATTGCACTAAACTTCTGCTCTCAACAGTATGCCATATTCAGATTATTTGTAATTACTCAGTAGATGTTCACAAGGCAACAGGTGGAGATACTGTTAGATATGTAGTATTCCACAACAGAATAATAGTAGTTCTAAATTCTGTGCAGAAAGCCCCTCCAAACTATACCTGGGTAGTTTTTATTTTCTCTTGTAGCAGTGTGGCACAACTAGGTAGGGTAGGCAGTTATTCTCAGATTGTGATTGCTGAATCAGCCTTGCTAACCTCAATGGGCAAAAACCAAACCAATGGGTTTTAATAAACTAACATGAGTGCTCTATTAAGGCACAAATCAAGATGCAATGAAAATAGGTTTATAGGTTGGTACTAGGCTATCGGCCCTAGGGGCTATACAAGCCTAGCCATAACAATTCCCTGGCTATTTCTTCCCACACTATTTACTTCCCTGGACCCCTGTCTAGCAGGGCGAAAATGAACTAACAGTCATAAAACCTTATATGCCTTGGGTGCTTTATAAGCATATGAGGCATATGTGGCAAATACCTGACATGTTCTTGTTGTACACAAGACACATGGTCAATTTCATTGCCTCTGCTACTGAAAATTTGAGAGAGAGGTGTCTTTGCAATATTCATCTCTCACATCAGCATTAAAAAAATGCAGCAAAATCTTTCTCCTTCCTCTATCTGTGACATGTACTATTTACCACCCACAGAAATGAAGGGCCCTGCTACTACTACATCTACTAAATCTAATCATTGTAAGTTAGTTGTCAGCTGCACTGTCATAAGGCCATTTTACACCAGGAAGGAGATGCAGCATGCCATTTAGTATAAATGACACCTACTGCACAACAGTAAGCAAACTTTTAACTGAAGATTGATATAGAAATGTCTGGTAACTCATTCCCAAACAATAACAGTTAACCTTAGTTATGTTTCTTTTGTTATGAAAAAACACACCTCATTATTTGCTCTCAGTCATATTTTCATCACCAAGGAAATGCCTGAAGAGTACACTGCTTTGATACAAATGGTCCACCTTCCATTATCTATTGTATTATATATAGTGTACCACTGGCAACAAGGTAAAGTAAGATGAGGGTTATCTATGACCTCACAACACAAAATATTCTAAGAGAAAACTCTTTATGAGACAATATAATAATGTATATAGCTGAAATATTCTGTTGTTAGTTGTTTGTCTTTTCGGCTTTTCCCGGTTAGGGGGTCACCACAGCGGAACTGCGGTCCACTAATGATTGGCAGTAGATTTTATTTTATGGTGCCGAGTTGCCAGCCCAACGCCCAACCTTCAGCAAAGGCACGCTCACTCACACGTCTTTCTGAGGCCACTCGACTGCGGGGAGGACATGCAGACTCCACACAGAAGGCACTCCGGCCGAGATTCGAGCAGGAAAACCTCTTGCTGTGAGGCAACAACGCTACCTCTGTACCACCGCGGCTTATATACAAGTCATAATTCAGTAAACCAATGAATGCTTATTTACCTACTGGAAAACCAAAAATAAATTTTCAGACAGTAATGTCAAATAGAAACCACAAGAGGGAGACATAGACCAGAAGATTAGAAGTTATAGCCTGTATTCAGATTACAGAAAAGTGGGGAACATGCAAAAATAATCATGAAGTAAAAAATATATAAAACTGAAACATAAAGGGCATTGTCAAAAAAGAAAATCAGCAAGCTTTGCTACATTACAATTCAAAAAAGTGTGATGTAAATACTTTCATATATCTTACATAAACAGCATACAATGTACATTTTCCACAAAAAGTGATCCATTAAACACTACCAGATTTATGTTTTCTTAAAGGGATAAATATATTGGACTTACATTATTATTGCAATTATAAATTACAAATGTGCATATATTAAGAAACTCAGGAATAAGCAACATTCCAGACACAAATGCAGATTTCTCCTTTTAAAATTAAACCTTAAAGTGCTAAAAAAAACTTCAGGCAGAAACAAAGTGCCAAGTTTAAATGTGTGCTTTTCCTTTTAAAACTAACTAGAATATAAGAAAAAGAAAGAAAGAAAGAAAGAAATTTCCAGGCATAAGCAAAGTTCCCGGTGTAAATGCATGTTACTCTACCCATGCAGTTCTGTAATTTCAGAAAATAATGGTATTGTTGCAGCCTCTTTCTGTAAAGAGTCAAGTTATTCTAATGGAATTTCAGTACCTTCCCTGTAATTTGCATCTGGTTTGGTACACTGACATCATGAGCTGCTGCCTGTGGTTTCTGGACAGGAAATACCGGGTCACTATATATGGAAGAGACCACACTGTAATAATTACGTAGATTATTCTGGCACAGAATGAATAGTTTCATTCTTCAGGCAGTAAGATGAAGGAAAACGAGTAGTTATTACCAAAGCCAACTAAGCTCTAGAAAGAAGCTCCTCTTTTACAGCACAGTTTAAAAAATGTAAAGAGATCAGTGCTGGGTAGAAGGTGAAACTGTCTTAAGAATGAATGGATGACTCTACATTTTTTAAAAATGTCATAGAAGTCCTGAAGGTGAGCAGAGAGATCAGTGTGTCCTCCTCCATAGAAAGACTTTCCTCAATCACACAAGTTTCAGGATAATTTGCCATTTTACACCAATCACCACTTAACAGTTGCAGAATCTTTTTTTTTATTCAGTTAATTAAAAAATAATAATTTTCACCCATGACTTGAGAGAGGCACAGTTACAAAATATACAAATGAGACTTGTTCATGCATAGAATTCTCAGATAATAAATGCTTATATTTTAAATGTTTTTATTGATTAAACCCTGGCATTGGGGGTGAAGCCCTTACTGTCAAGCATGCCCTACTCAGTTAGTGGCATGGGCACCTGAGGGGTCAAGAAGGTTAAGGGTGGACTTTAGCAGATGACACTGGCTGACCCATCCTGGTAGGGGGGACAGCTTTGTGTTTTAGATTCGTGACTTCTACTGAAGGGTGGGCAATTACCAGTGAAATAGGCTGGACAAGCTTGTACTGCTAGCATTAAATCCTGACCACTGAGCTGTAAAAGATAGATGTAAGTGGGAGAGTGCACATCCCTCCCCTAGCCAAGCAGCCATTGTGAGTTAGCGAGCCATGTAGTGGGAGTGAAGGGTAGGTCACTCCACAGGACCTACATTCTGGCCCATTCTGCATCACCAGACCCTCACCACAGGAAAATGGATAGGCTGATCAGTCTTCTCTGGTAGGTATGAATGGGATGCAGGGCTCTTGCTTAACTAGGACTCCCCAGGTTGAATAAATAGGCCATATCGGTACAGTTTGGAAACCCAATAAGGCAAGGTTTCACAGAGGTTGTCAAAGGATAATCTTTTCATTGATTCTTTTTTCATTTTTGCCCCCATAGTTGCCAACTATCTTGCCCTCTCTCATTACACTGTCTGAAGGGTGCCTTCATCCAAGGCAACCATGGGATTTTCTGTGTTCTTACCTGCATCCTTGCAATGAAAGCTTTTTTTCTTCTCTCTCTTTTTTAAATGGCCTAAGTCCACCTCTGGCAGTGATGTAAGCTCTTGATTCATAGCAGGGCTATCTTGTCCTCACATGCACTACTCACCCCATGCACCAAGAGATGCTATTGTCACCAATCCCATGTCTTCCTGACATCAGTTCCCCACATATCAGGATTTTGCTCTTCAGCCATGGCTAAGTCATCAGAGCAGTGATACAAGCTGGGCAGAAAGCACCATCCTCCCCCATCCCATTGTGGGCTCACCCCATCTTCCCTGCCTGCACCATCATGCATGACACACTAGTCAAACTCGGGTCTCCTTTACATGTATGTCAGTCTAACTTACACAATGCACCACAACGTGTCACATTAACATCCTGCTTTATCTCCTCAATGTCACCTCTTCCTCCAACCGAACAATGATATCCATTTCCACAATCCATTAAATAATTTTAGAAAAGGGAGTATAAATATGTTTGGTAATATTCTAACAACTAACTTCTTTAATGTGAAATAAATGCATAGCTAGTATTTTATTACTAAAATCAACTTTAGAAAGATTTCTGAAGATGCACATTTAAGTAAAGAAAATACCAAATATTAATAGCAGACTATGAAAATCTTTCCATTGAATCATAACATTCTAGGTCACTGATATTGGTGATCTTGTCAAGTTATGAGTGTTTAGGCATCAGGTCGCATCTCCTTTGTGTGTCAATATTTACATTTGGCTAGCAAGGAAAAACAGTGCCCTAAATTTCTTTTGGAAATCAGAAGTGCTGGAAAGTATTATTGGCTTCATCATGGGAAGCGTGTTCCATATTTAGAGTTCTGTAATCGAAAAAATATGCTTTTATCATTCCCCAGCTTATGTCCTGGCATGGTATAGCTACTGTATAACTTTTCTGAATATCTCAGCTGTCCAGAAATTAAGTTGTGGCCTAGTTGGTATGCTTTTTAGTGGGACAGAAGTCTTTGTAGTAGGATATGCAGATGTAGTGCTTTTTTTTTTTTTTTTTAATTATTGTGGTTTAGAAATTCACTGGCTGGGTAAGTTGGGTAGTCATATGACTTTTTTCAGCCACAAACCAGGCCAAAAGGTACATAACAGAACTGTAATACACTAAAGATTATAACAAAATTTACAGCATCAAATTGAACTAAAACAAAATTTGTTTTGGTTCAGTCGTGGATAGTTTGCCCTGCTGCTTTCCATTTCATTAGAACATTAAATCCAAAAGACTGCAATCATAATATTACAGGGATCCCAAAGTAAAATAACAGGTAGTTTAGAGTGGTGCAGTATTTGCAATCAAATGTACTAGCAGCATTTATAATGTGAACATAAATATTTGATATAAATGGTTTGAATTATAAAACAATATTGAACAGATCTGATTGCTAAATTCCAGCTGTAAAGATCTAGCCAGTGTCTCTAAAAGAGTGGTAGCCAGAGATGTTAATGAAGTGGTTAAGTAGTCCAATTCCGAACAGTGAGTAAAGTACAGTTGTGTGAGCTGAACTTACCATAACAGTAGATGTTCAAACAATCACTGTTGCAGTAGTCTTAAGTATATGGATAATATCCTGCTAAGGATATAACAGTTGGCCAGCTTCCAAAGCTTCAGGGCACCTTCCAAGCACCCAAACTGTCAAGCAGTTCAAGCCGAGTTAACTAAAAGACAAGTCTGTGCGTGAAGCTTTCCTGTCAGTAGAGAGACAGAGGCTGAGCCCTGAAAGGAAAAGGCACAGGAGGTTAGGAATAGCAAAAAATAAATGTCCACGCCCTGGCATAAAAAACAGACCAAAAAACAGGGGGAGGGAGAGAGCAGTTAGTGCAGCAGTCATCATTCGAACATCTAGTGTTACGATAAGTTCAACTTACGCAACTGTACTATGTTTTTCATATTTATCACTGCTGCAGTAGCCTTAGCTATATGGGTAGATTTCCATACCTAACTATATTTGGGAGGTGGAAGGAGAAGGGGGCCAGGTGCCCCTGGAGAATGGTGCTAGCAAAGTATGATCTAGTCCTAGACAAGTATCCAGCTTATACTGCTTTGGAAAAGAATGTACAGAGGACGAAGTAGCAGCTTCTAGGATCCAACCTTTCCAAAAAGCCATAGAAGCAGCCAAAGTTCTTGCAGAGTGGGCATTAACCCTGCCTGGAATAGATTTGTCATGGTGAGTATAACACGCCTAAGACAACCATTTGGAAATAGTCTGTTCTGATGCCAGTTGTCCCTTCTTTTTACCTTCACAAGAAATGAACAATTGATCTAATGAGCTGAAAGATTTAGTTCTGTCAAGATAGTACCTAAGCTGTCTGAGGACATCCAAGGTATGAAGTATCCTTTCTCCCTCATTTTTAGGTTCAGCAAAGAAAACAGGGAGATGGATAGTATGACTTAAAGTAAACTCAGATACCACTTTAGGTATTAAAAAAGGATTAGTTCTCAAAGAAACCCTGTCCTTGTGGAAAATGAAGAGGGGTTGACTCACAGTAAGAGCTTGCAACTCAGACACTCTTCTTGCAGAGGTCAGAGCAAGCAATAAAATTGTTTTACATGTTAAGAATTTCAGGTAAGCCAGATTAGCTGGTTCAAATGGAGCAAGTGTTAGTTTCTCTAAAATAAAGATCCCAAGGAGGGGTCATCAGTTTACTTGGAGGCCACTTAAGCAAAACCCCTTTCAAGAACATTATGACATGCAACTTCCTTGAAGGAGGAGGATCCATGGGCAAACATGCTGAAAAGGCTGATAAATGAACCTTGATAGAGGAATAAGAAAGGTCATAGGATAGTAACACACACAAATATTGCAAAACCAGATAACAACTAGCCCTGAATGAGAGCTGGTTATGTTGTTGGCACAAACTAGAAAATATTTTCCATTTGCTAATATATAATTTTCTAGTAGTAGGCTTTCTTGTTTTCATTAGTAACTGCTACATGTACTCAGAAAAAAAGTGGCTAAAAGCAATCAAGACTCTATCATCCAGGTAGTCAAAAGAAGATGATTGACAACAATTATAGTTTAAAGAAGACCTTTTTCATTCCATTTCCCATACCCTATACACCAGATTGCCTAGATACCTTCAATATCAATAAGATGTGGAATCTTAAAGAGAATAATCTAATGTTTTGCCACCAGTTTATGAGCAATAAGAACATCCAACCAATGAACTTTCTCTTAGCCAGATATAATGTCTGTCAAGATAATTGGCTCTGTATTCAATCTTTAAAACAGTTTGTTGAAAATAAAGTGAGTGTGTCAATAAATCTGGAAACTGATATACCAAGATTGATACTATTCATATGGTGTAGTTTGATGAATATTGAACATAAATTAAGCATATCACCTGTATATAAAATCCTACGAGAAGACTTGATTACTTTTGACCCAGCTTTTTGGAATTACTCCAAAAAGATTAATGATGAACTTTTTTCGAACGATAATAAGAAACAGTTATTAAATTCAATAAAAAACACTTCATCATCTTTATATTAGAGATTTATTCGTAGAAGCTTTTACACTCCACACAGAATTGACCTTATAACCAAGAGTAATGAAAGCAAATGCTGGCGGTGTGGTGATATTCTTGAAGCCAACTGGGTTCATATGTTCATCGAATGTAAAACTCTCACACAATATCAGAGTGATTTTAGACATTTCACAAAAGCCCTGTGGTCTGATAACTGTCAAATTACTGGCTCTTTGATATTATTCAATGTTCCCACCCCAAGTGTAATTCCTAGACATCAGTTACCTGTTGTTTGGTTAATTCTAGCTATTGCTCGAAAAATAATTACATTGAACTGGAAAAATAAGCAAGATCTTATGTTTACTGAGTTTATTTCAATAGCAAAATCTGTATGTAAAAAAGAAATGCAAACTATTTATCAGAGATCATCAAATGTAACACACAAAAGACTAGCTTGGCAAAACTTAGAAAGATTGTTAGATAAATATTGATTACCTTTCTTGGATAAAACAAATATTCATCATGGATGTTTGTATATAGTGTAAATAGTTATGTTTTATATTGTTTATTTCTAATATTTTATGTCCATGTTTATTAACAAAATTTAATCAAAATGTTTTTGGAAGAAAGAAGATTGATGTTCAGGTGTATCAAACACACCTGTTCTTTTGTAAGTAGGTCCATTCTGTGAGTAAACTTGTGGTAATTGCCCCTGGCCATTTCCAAAAGAAGGGAAAACCATGGTTGCCTGGGCCAGAAGGGAGTCACCACATCTACCTTAGGGGATTCCTTCTGAATCTTCATAAGTACGCTGGATTTTAGTGGAAAGGCATACAGGTACCTTCCTGTTCAAAGAAAAGAAAAGGCATCTGATTCTAGACCTTCTTGCATGAAGTCCTGGAATAGGGTTGATTGTTCAGAAAGGAGGCAAAGAGTTCTACTTGAGGACTTCACCACAGATAGATCAAATTGTGGAAGACCGCCAGATTTAGTTTTCATTCATGAGGGTCTGCCACAATAATTTGCTCTGACAGACTGTAGTATGCCTGTAGAGTTTGATTATGCTATATCCCAAGCTAACATGGCTAGTCTCCAATGGAGTATGACCTGGTTCCTCATTGCTTATTGATGTACCACTACATCATGGTATTGTCTGTAACCACTTGAAGAAGTCCTGGGTACTACGGATTGTTCAGAGAATCAGGGTAAGCATCTCCTTGATATTTATGTACTTGCATCTGTCCTTCATGTCCTACACACTTTTAACGCTCCTGAAACTGCTTCCCAAGCAAAGTCAGAAGCATCTGTGGTGACTGACTGCTTTAGAGCAGGGATGGAGAAGGGCAGACCTTGATTTAATGTTGTCTGTTGTCGCCACCAAGTGATTCCTCTTCTGACAAATCCCAGTACTGGGATCTGAAAAGATAAAAAGAGTGTTGATGCTGGGATGAAAGAGATTTCAGATACCACTATATCTTTCTCACATGGTGTTTTGCCAGGGGTATCATAAGAATCATAGATGCCATGAGACCTAAAATGCAGAAGTATTCCCTCAGAGTAACTGAAGTCTGAGTGGAAGAGCTTAGATCAAAATAAACATCTATTTTTACTCTGGAAGAAAAGCGCTTTGAACTGAGGTGCCTAGTTCACATATCAGGAACACAATCATGTGTGAGGGAGTCAAGAAAAACTTTTGAATGCTCTGTTGGAATACCAGCTTGTGCAAGAGATCGCTGACCCAAGAGAGACATTCCTGCCATTTTGAAAAAAAAAACTCTGTAAAGATAAGCAAGTCATCTAAATATAGACAAATGTGGATACTCTTGTAGCCTGCAGTGATCTATAACTGGAGCTAGACACTTTGTGAACACTCTTGGTGCAGTTGATAGTCTAAAGGGTAAGGCAGAGAACTAATAATGTGATAGAGACACACACAACCTTAAGAAATGCCTGGTCTGGATAAATAGGAATGTCATGATAATCAACTTTTAAATCTAGTATTACCATGAATCATGAATGAGAAAAAAAATGCAAAAGGTTGTGAACTGACATCATTTTGAGTTTAGGCACTATCACAAACAGGTTTAGGAAAGAAAGACCCAGAACTGGTCTCCAAGTGTTGTCTTTCTTTAGGACTAAGAACATCCTTGAATAAAACCACTTCCCCACCTGGGAAGGAGGAACTGGTTCTATCAACTCCCTGGGAGAGTATGTGAAGAACAACAGACAAAAACAAAACAATCCGATCTGCAGGATGAGGAATGATTCCCTGGAAAGAAAGAATTTCCTCCCACTGCCACCTGCAACCAGGATGAATGATTTTTAGAACTCATTTGTCTGAAACAAACTGTTGCCAAAGAAAAAATGGAGACTTATACTTTCTGTAAGAGAAAGTGGGCCGGGGGGGGGGGGGGGGTCACAAGGTCTCTTGAATAGTCATTCAGACTTTTGGAGTGTCCTTGGTTTTGGGAGGTTTGAGACTTCTTTTCGGAACCTCCTTGCCACTTCTTAAATGTCTATTTACCTGAATTATGTTGAAACAGTTTATTCTGGGTTTTTTGTTGTTGAAATTGGATGAGAAGAAAGAAGATCCCTTGGGCTAATTTGGAAAAAGAGGGCTGAAAAATCTTAGAGATTTCCTGGATCAGCCTGTCCCTTTCATTACACTTTTTTATCACCTCTGTGGCAGAGGAGCCATATACTAAATCTCTATCCAAGGGAGAATTTAGAATCAGATTTTTAATATTATCTGGAAAGTTCTGAAAATGCAGCCAAGCAAACCTCCTTAAAACTGTACAAGTGGCCATAGCCCTGGAAGAAGTATCAACTGAGTATTATACCATGACCCCCCCAAAAACATGCACGCTGATTGGCCAGCGTGCCCGTTGTAAATCGAGTTATACTAATGGAAAAAGGTCCGGTCGCCCAGACTTTTTCCATTAGTATAAGTCTTTTTAAAAACACTGTCTCGCTATGTTAAATGGGTTTAACATAGCGAGACAGCTTTAAAATAAGCAACGGAGATCTCCGTTGCTTATTTTAAAGCTGTCTCGCTATGTTAAACCCATTTAACATAGCGAGACAGTGTTTAAAAAAAAAGCAACGGAGAAAGCAAGATCTCCGTTGCTTTTTTTAGTGTCTCGCTATGTTAAATGAGTTTAACATAGCGAGACAGTTTTAAAATAAGCAACGGAGATGTCCGTTGCTTATTTTAAAACTGTCTCGCTATGTTAAACTCATTTAACATAGCGAGACTAAAAAGCAACGGAGATCTTGCTTTCTCCGTTGCTTTTGCCCACAGCTCTGATGTACTGCGCAGGCGCGCAGTACATCAGAACTGCCGCAGATGCCAGACATCTGCGGAAGGGCAGTAAACAGGCATTATACTATGCCATTATTTAAGAAAAGTAATAGTTTCTTTTCTTAAATAATGTCGTATATAGCAATAACCACTTCTGGGTGTGGGTAATGCTAAATTTACCACGGTTGGCTTTTATCGGCCGCCTCGACCAAACCATGCCAACCGTGGGTAAATTTAGCATTACCCACACCCAGGCGTGGGTTATTGCTATAATAACACACACACTGCAAACAATGAGCAGTGACCTGTACAATAGAAGAAACTAAGTTATTTAAAGCAGATTTTTCTTTAGAAGAAGAAACTGTAGATAAAATATTCATCATACTTTCACAATTTTTCAGAATAAACTTTAAAATATGATCCTGACAAATTAAAATTCTGAAATTCAAAGTTGCAGAAGTATACACTTTTTTTCCATTACTTATCAATAATTTTCCAATCCTTATTAAAAAGAGTATGACTGAAGTTAACTAAGTGCTTAGCGGCAGATAATTCAACTAGGGCTATACCTGCTGGGTCAGTTTTGGGAATAGTGCATAAAAATGTTAAAGAATTTAAAAGACTGAGGAACTTTATACATCCTAAGTCTATTTAGGGACAGCTGGTTGACTGTCAGAAAAAACGCAGGCAGGAAAATACACATCCTCTAAAGCAGACAGGAGGAATGGGTATAGGTTCTGGAAAAATCTTTCTGCAACGACTCAGTAATTTTTAAGGGACTGAGAAACATCAGTGTTCTCCCACTGAAAAGACTGGGACATTGTAGCAAGTCTCAGAGAAACAGAATCCCCCCCACAGGGAGAATCAGAGAGAGAGCTTTTCTCGGAGTCTGAATCAGAAATCGGAGGACAAAACTCTGAATCTATCCCTATATCTTCCCCTCTAGATTCAGACTCTTGAATTTCTTCAGATAAGGAGGCATCCCTCTTTCTTTTACCAAAAACTACTCTACAATAAGGATCAATAGCCTGAATCAAACCCTGAGGCAGTCCCAGTAAACTACTCCTATCCAAAGAAATTTGAGGTGGAGTGGATTCATGCTTGGTTTTGTTTCTTTTTGACAGGAAAAATGGGGCCAGCTGTGTTACTAATGGCAGCCGTTGCTTCCCCAGGGATTGGAACAGTATTCTGGCACAACAGGGAAATCTTCCCTGTTCCCTCTTCCAGGACAGACAAGAGTGCTTCTCCCTTGTCCACTGAGGGGACCCCAACAGCCACAGAGGACTTTGCAAACCCCTGGTCCATAGTGGCTGTAGGTGCTACACCAGAGGTATCTAGGGTAAAAGATGATTGGTCTGAGGAACAAGCTATGGCCACAGCAGTCTCACCCATCTGTGGCTGAGGCAAATTGCTAGCCTGATGTGGTGGCAAAGGCTGCTGCTTAACTTTATGTTTTGTGGCTGGAAGGAGGACTGACTGTGGGGCAATCTGTTCTCTGGTCAAGCCAGAAATGGTGCCTCAATCCTGTGGAAAACAAGAAACAATGCCAGTAAAACTACCAGTCAACAAAAGTTACTTTTGTGACAGAAAAAAGCACTTTCAAACACTATGGCAGCCCTTCAACCTTAAAATAAAAACAATTTCTCCACAGAAAATAGATTAGCAGTTAGATAACACTACTTTTAAACTTATAAAAATGAGTACACCATTTAAAAGTACATTACAGTCTCAACACAATCCATTAAAACACAACACTCCTAGTTTTAAAATAAGTTTCCTGAAGAGGAAAGTAATATATCATCAGTAAAAAAAATAAGAAAATGGAAGGTTTCTCCCCCAAAGGGAACTTATCTGCCCATCTAAGGAAAGCGCAAGTCGACTGTCGATCCTCATAAGCCTCAGAGGAGAGTGCTCTTCAGCAGCAGTAAAGCTCTGAAGGGCTTCATGGTCAAACATGACTTTTAGTCATCTATGTTCATACCTGCTCACAGTTTGGGCACATGGAAGGTGCCCTGAAGCTTTGGAAGGTGGCTGGCTATTATATCCTTGGCACGATATAACACATATATCCAAGGCTGCTCCCTCATAATATGTGCTTGTTAGAGATTCCAATTAGCTGGGGAAGAATTTTTCATCTATGGTTGAGTCAAAGTTTTGTCTCTATAGGGTAAGCTCATTGGACTTTGATGACCTAAGGGAACAGAAAGTTTGTTCTCTGTAGGGTAAAGCCCATCAGAACTTGATGACCTAAGGGAACAGTAAGTTTGTTCTCTGTAGGATAAAGCCCATCAGAACTTGATGACCTAAGGGAATAGAGCTTTTTGATTTAGATAGTAATTAATAGCCTGTGGTCACTACATCTGACCTCAGTTTTGCAGGAACTCTGCCATGAGGCCCTACACTACAGGTTTACTGAGAATTTTGTCAGTTTTAATACACAAATATTTATCATGAAGAACCTTGCTACTTATTAACTTTAGTTAACTACATGCCTGCTCTCTAACTGAAAAACCTCTGCGAAATAGTCTATGCACTCTAAGGTCCTCTTACTAAGCTGTCCACTGTCCCATTTTGATTGGCCAGTAGAATATACTGGATATGCCAGTTTTTTAGTCTCAGGAAATGACAACCTGTTTTAATTGCACCTCTTTGTTAATTGCTTTGTTCTGGCTATAAACAGACTGACCTCAGTTATAAACTGACCTGAGAGTGGGAAGCCTGCTTTGCTCCTGTACCCAACCCACAATTCTCACCCACACCCTCTTACTTTAATATTATACTTCCTACATACACATTTCACATGGAACTCTTAATTTAAAACCCTCCCCAGTGACTGTACTACTTCTATACATACACGTCTGTTTCTTGTTTCCTACTTTCCTATCTCTATTTAATTTTCAGGGCCATTCCCAAACTATATTTCTCCCTCCCATACTGCTTTGCACTATATCCATTTATAATCACAACCCTCCCTAAAAGTACCACCTATTCCACATTGTAACTTTTCTTTTCCCCAAACAAAAAAAATATTTTTTTCTTATTTTGAATACATTTTACTATAGCCTTTAATACCCCAATATTTCTTACATTCCAGAGAAGATAACAGGACAACCTCTCTCTATTCTTTTATAGAAAATACTTCTCCCCTTAACTATCCTCTTTCAGCTTTCAGAACCCACCATCACTGAATCTCCTACTGTCTTGCAACATCTTGTTTCATTCTTCATTGCTACTTCCCCACTATCTGACATCTATTAAATATAGAACTCTCTACATAATTGTGCTACTCCACAGCTTATCCTCTTTTCTTCTCCTGTGCCATCTTTCATCCTACCACGCCTCAATACTATATCGCAACATCTGGCCAATTCTGTCCTGATCACCTATCCATACTTCCTCTTTACACTCTGCAAAGATTGCACCAATCCTATTTAATATTGCCCCTCACCTTTATTCCAAATATAGGCTAATTAATTGCACTTCACCTCAAACCAAAACAAAATTAAGAACAAGAATCTTTTCCAAAAACAAGAATACATAATTCCACAATGTACTAAAATCCTTCTAGGAGGAGATGTACACCTTAATCCTGGCCCCACCTATCATGATGAGCACAAAGATAATTCTCTCCCATATACTTCTATAACCCATCAACAGCCAGTCCCCAGCCCTGGTGATCTAATTTTGCTGCAATAAATTAATAAATTAAGAATTAAATTGCAGAACTACATGTCTGGATTACCCAACATAAGCCTGATGTTCTTACTGTAACTGAAACTTAGCTTAATACTGCATAAACAACTCCAAAGTTATACCTCCTGGCTATAATATCATCCATAATGACCGTTTAACCAGGAAAGGTTGTGCTATTGCTTTAATATTTCCAAATACCTACCACATTTCCCCTTACAGCAACCAACACCAAAATTCAGTTCAGCAGAGCTTCTTATTACTTTCCCCAAAATAAACAATTATAAACAAACCTGTATTACTGTCCTTTATATCCCTCCTGGCGAGATTACAGCTATACTGGAAGTATCTTACATTGAATATCCATAACATTTCCACAAGAAAAAAATTTACTAGGTGATGTGAATGTCAGCTGGCTGGACATACACTCTAACTCCCCTACATCTAGCATGACTTTACATGGTTTCACACAACTAATTAATAGCCCCACACGTTATAGTAAGACATCAAATTCTCTATTAGACTGGATCCTAGTATCAGACCCTAGCAAATACTCACATGTACCATGTCAGACTCTCTCACTGATCATTTATACAACGAGACATCTCACACATCCAGTTAAACAGCATATTTATAAAACAACACACAACCTTTCCAAGCTTAACCAAGATATGTTGTTACACTATCATCTATTAACTGGAACGTCCTAAAAATCTTCCACTAAGATGATGCTGTAATTGAATTCAATACAATTTTTCTAAATATCCTAAATAGCCTTACACTGCCTAGAAGGAAGGGAATGAAAACAAATAATGCAATTTGGCTATCCAAAAGGAGAAGAGTGCTAATGCAGGATAGAGAAAAAGCATGGAAGGAATGGCAAAAATATAAAACACTTAAATATCTTGAAAACTTCAGAATGTTTCACAATTGTACTAAAAGGCAAATTAATGAATGCAGAATACTATACTGTAACAACTTTCAGAATAATGCTAACCACAACCCTAAAAAATGTTGGACATCCTTTAAAGAAATCTCACATCCTGGCCAAAAATTCAACCTAAATACCTCTTTTGATAACTCACCACTCAAAACTGCAATACAGATCAACTCTTATTTTATAGGTAGTATGGCATCTCTAACTATGAATTCTAATCCCAACCCTGCCAAATAGCCATATAACACCACATCCACTTTCACCTTCAAACCTGTGCCCACATCCTATACAAAACTACCCTTAAACAAACTTAAAATGTGCTGCTCTTCTACCGATGACCTTCCAAGTGAGTACATAAAAATAGCACCCAGTAGCATTGCCTATCCTGTCTCAATCCTTATAAACAAGTCAGTCCAGGAATCCCATGTTCCCTCTCTCTGGAAAAAGTCACACATCATCCCTTTGCACAAATGAGGAAATTCAACAAACAATAACTTTAGACCTATTGCAATCTTATCTTCCCCTCACCAAAATACTTGAAAAATGTATGCAGAAACAATTGCTGGACTATCTCCTGCAGGAAGAACTCTTATCCCCTACACAACATGGCTTCCAATCTTCCCATGGTACTACCACTACCCTTCTAAATTATATAGATACTGTCGACAAAATTAGAGATAATTGCAAACTAGTCTTCTTTATTTTTACACTTGTCTAAGGCCTTCAACACTGTATGTCACAGCAGAATAGGTCTCTCTCAATCCATACTTCTATGTTTCAAAAGCTACCTGTCCAATAGCTATCAGTCAGTAAAACAGTACTCCTCACACTCTCCTTACCTCGCAGTCACCAACAGTGTACCACAAGGCTTATCCTTGGACCCCTTCTCTTTAACATTTTCATCATCCCTCTCTATACCGCCACACAACAGGCCACCCTAATACAATATGCAGATGAATCCACTCTCATTGCACATATGAAAAGGTACACGTACACCTTCAGAAAATTACTAAGGAAGCTTTAACAGCCATGGAAACATGGCTTCGTAATTCACAACTCATGTTCAACCAAAAAAAAACACCAAACTTCTATTTTTTCCCCAAATCTCTGTCTCATGACAAAACAAAACACAATTTAAAGTCCTCTCTCTTGGTAATGCAACCACTAAAGTCACTTCTCATAGCAAGCTATTAGGGGTGATAGTGGATGATAATCTTACATTTTACCTGCATATACAAAATTGCATAAGAAAAACTCATTAAAAACTAGGGATGCTTTACAGTGCCAAAAATGTTCTCACTGGTGCAAAACAACTACACTTGCCACTAGTTTTCTCTTCCCCACTCTTCTTTATGGTGCTCCTACCCTTGCTAACCTCCAGACTTCTCAAAAATTAAAACTTGCAGAATGCTACAACAAAGTTGTTAAATTTGCAGCACATACCCCTTTGAGAACCCACAATTGTATAGCACAGAAAAGCCTAATTTGGTTAGAAGTGCCACATCAACTAACATAGTCACAACTTCTTACTACCTATAACATGACCCAACATCCATCTGCCTGTGCAGCACTAAAAAACATTCTACACAACTATGTTCCGAGTCAGTCATTGCGATCCAGTGACCAAAATCTCTTGTCTACAAGCCTAGCAATTCTGCTAGGCATTGTCTGTACTCGTACAAGGTTGCCAAGGCCTAGAAATCATTACCTGTATCCATCAGGTCTATACCTTCCCTTAAATGTTTCAAAACCACTCTGAAAGACCTCCAAGCTAAAATCCGTCTCTGTTCTTACTCACATCCCGAATAAACTAGATTTCTAAATTTTAACAAGTACCTTTTCATTCTTTATACCTCCTTGCTCCCTCTTCTTTACTTACATCCTTACTGCTAATTCTCTTCCCTGACTTTATCTCTAAATAAACCATAAGCCTGTTCCCCCCCCCACTTCATAATGCAAGTCATATTTGTATTAGACTACCTTACCTGTAATTTTTCTACAAACTGTTGAAAATTTCTCTAAATATTAAATGATTGCAGCAAATATACATTTTTGTCTATTATTTAGACATATGTGAGCTGTTCTTGGTCATTGTATCGATTATTAACCAATGTTTTTATATTATGTCTAATCTGTTATAATTATTTAAACTGCAGATGTTTTTTCTTTTATTTTTGAAGATTGTAAAATTCACCCATCCACAACCCCTTTTTCCCATGGGGTCGGTGTGTCACTTCAATACTGATAATCCTCTACAACCAAGGTTTACTACACCTAGCCCTGCTGCAGTAGTTGTCCCACAGCACAGACTCGCAAGCACACATATACCCATGACCAATTTAGTGTCCAGTCCACCTACTGCATGTTTTTTGAATGTGGGAGGAAACTGGAGCACCTGGAGGAAACCCATGAGAACAGAGGCAGGACATGCAGACTCTGCACAGAAGGCACTCCAGCCGAGAATTGAGCCAGGGAACCTCTTACTGTGAGGCGACAATGCTATCTCTTGTGACACGGCCTGTTCTTAAATTTTTGTAATAATTTGGAGCTTTTCTCCCCAGGCCTCCACTAAAAATGGGTTTCTACCCATTCAGACTTTCCTTGTAATCAAATGTCAATAAATAAATAGTAACACTTTGTCTAGGGGTGAATATTAATCCTAGTGGGGGGCTTTGAATGTGGCAAGAATGGTGAGCATGTGCAGTAATGAGCAGCCATTTAACCTTTAAGGACAGACAGAGGTACTCAATGTTGACAAGGAAATAACCCTAAAGATTTTTAGAGTTCTCAAAAGTGTACAGGTGTTATGACTGGACTTTAAAATAAATATTCAAGTTCTGTGAAGAAGACTCTAACAGCAAGGGTATATCTCGATTTCAATGTAAGCAGTTTAGACTATTTGTAATTTGCTGTAACTTGTCTGAGTATCATATCACTTATTAGAATGTTTGCTGTAAGAGAAATGAGGAATCAAACGGCCCAGTACAGTAGTGTCCAGAGCTAGGTACTCAATACAAATATGAATATGCTGCACTGCAGGGGCACATAAGAAACCATATCCTAGCTAGCAGATGAGCACATTTTGTATTATATCTAGCCTAATAAACAGTACAAAAAATCTAAAACCATTCTAATGTTCCTCTAGCTGCTTGCCAGTTAGAATATGTAGTGACTTAACACATATCATAAAGGGCAGGAAGGGATCCAAAGTCTATGCATATATATTTCAAATCACGTACGTTGTCCACAGTTTTTGTTTATGGAGTTAGAATTTTCAAGTCTCTGGGTATGATATGTAGCCTAAACAGGGTCCAATACTTTGGCTTGTCAAGCAGTGTTTTGGAGACAGAATTCATTGGTTCATAATATTCAGACTGGGGTGTTTGCAGGGAGCAGTGTGTTTTGAGTGACCATTAAAAGCAGATGGCATCACCCTATATGTAAATGACTCTCTTGGCCCTTAGGATGGTATGTATGTACATAAAAAAGAAACGTGCGGCAGCAAGACAGATTCCTGGAGAACATCTGGCTGAATTCATGTCTTGGGGGGATTCTCTGACTTTGACACAACAGACCTCTATTAGTAAGATGATTGCAGAACCCAGATAATATGACTGCTGCATAAACAGCATTGAAATTAATTTAGAAGAAAGGAATGGTCAGCTGTAGCAAATGTACATTATTATTTAGACATATGTGAGCTGTTCTTGGTCATTGTTAATAAAAGTTGTACTGGTGAGACATCATAGTAACTGCATACCATGATGCTAATTGCTAGAATGCCATGTGTTTTAAGGCAATATTTTAGTTAACATTAAATAGTTTTGTCAAAGATGGTAAAACAAAGTTAGCAAGATTAGTTGGGTGGTAACTGGGAAAGAGCACCAAATTTCACATTTTGGAGCCGGCAGCCTATTCTATTGCTGTTTTAAGGGACTTCCTCTGAGACTTTAGCTTCTAATTTTCTATATATTAATTTATCCTGGCAGCTTTAGATCTAGTTGTCGTATTGGAAAGATCGCATAACAAAGAAAATTATGACTAAAGCAGTTTAGACAGTGGTTTCAACAGTTAAAGAATTTGTCATGTACTACAACACTCTGTTATAAGAGGAAGTGAATGAGCCAGAACTTCAGACATTTATCAAAGGCCTTGTCTTTTTCCTTCAAGAGAAGTACTGGATACCTATACACTGAAGAATTTTGATCATCTTTCGACAAACTAACCAAATGGCTCTTGTTTTAATGAAACAAATTTCTAAAAATTGAAAGTTGAATTTAATTGTTTCACACTGTCAGTCTATTGCAATCTTCAAACAATACCTATTCTAAGTTTAAAAAAATTCTAAAATGTTTATTTTAAGTAAGTTTGTTAATCAGGAAAGACAGAGCAGAGTGTCATAGGGCCCTTGGTTCAACATAAACAAATAGGAGAACATCATGCATTTTTTAATTTAATTTATCATTTTGTTGACTGGGAAAGTCCGACTAGGACAGAGCCTATTCTCAGCGGAGGCCCGGGGAAAAATGCTCCAGACGCATGTCTTTCAATTGTGGGAGGAAACCAGAGTACCCGGAGGAAACCCACACGAACAGAGAGAGAACATGTAAACTCCACACAGAAGGCACCCCAGCCAAAAATCGAACCAAAGAACCTCTTGCTGTGAGGTTACCACATTAACCACTGCGCTGCCCAATTAATGTAAAGTCATTACTTAAAAATCACCTGTTAATCTAAAGAAACTAATTAGTGGTGTAAACAAAGTTTAATCATTAATCAATAAAACCCCTAATCTCTCTGCATCCCTCGTAGTTCCACCTTGCTCCATCATCTTTCTCCACTTTGATCTATAGCCATCTGCTTATGCAATATAGAAAAGTCTCAATCGTGTTGCTTTAAATTATTCCTTTAATCAGGCAATCCTAAAATACCTTGTTCAATATGAGAATCAGCTTATATCACTCGTCCATGACATTATTTTCCAGTCTCTGTTTTTTCAATAATTTTCTGCTTGGTCTCTTCCTACATATCTTTAACTCCCACAGCATAGTCCTTTTTAAGCCACAAGCCTTCATACTGTTTCTCATGTCCCTATAAATATAAGAAATGTTTAATTAATGTACAGGCACATAATTTACTGCTATAGCCTTTATTTTACATTAATTTATTTTATAACCTAAAAACACTTCACACAATTAAAATATCCCACAACACCCTAAAGTCAAACTCAGGATTTGTCAAGAAACAAACCTAACTTTTCTTGGCTACCACACCAGTTATATTCCATGTATTTATGAGTCCCTTATCCTTTTAGCTAAAGGTTCAAAAGAAATGGCAAATAGATTGAGAAGGTGCATCCTTGCCTGATACCCTCGATTCAAGATCAAATTATTAAAAGAGACTCCTCCCACCTCTAATCCAGCATATATTCTCTTTAATAGCATTTACATTCCTAAATCATATAATAGAGTTAACATTGCCCTACTCAAGAATTCCCAGAAAACCCTATCAAATGCTTTTTCTGCATCCAAAAGTAATCAACAATAACATTTTTATTTTGATCATATTTCAATAAATGTTTTCAAATGTTTGTTTCCCTTCAACTAAACCACACTGGCCCACAGCGATCAGCTTTGGAAACAGTTTTGCTATTCTCTTAGTTAATATAAACAAACACTTAGCAATCCTGGTTTAGGATCAAACATGGTCTATATGAGACAGGGTCTGCAGGATCATTACCCTCTTTTGGTAATACTACCGGTACAGAATTCTGCTACAATGCAGATATACCCCCCTTCCAAATCTTCAGCAGCCTCTTTCTTTCTAGCTTCCACATTTCTATAGAGATTCCATGCACCCCTGTTGACTTCCCTGCTGTTTGATTATACATCACATTTTTATTTGCCCTTTATCTAACTGTGTCTGTTAATTACTGAAGTTCCTCTATAACACGCTTTGGTTTATCTGTTTCCAAAACATATCTTGATTATCTATTCAGGATTCCTAGTTAACATTCTCCTTAAGTTAGATACAGTCCTTCCCATTTTCTGTTGCCCTTGTCTTTCTGCTAATTATTTGTTCTGAGATTGTCAAAAAACATCTATTTAGCTATAATATTTGTAATCTCATGTATACTATCCCAATGCTCCCTTATCTTGATCTTAGCACTCCACAATTGTTTTTCTTCTTGATCTGTAATCTTCTCTCACCCTCCACCTTTTTAACTTTTTCCAAACTTTCTAAATATTTTTGCTGCTTTTCTCCCACATCTCTTTCTCCCTTAATTCCATTACATTTTATTACAAAGACCTAGTCAGTCCCTCTGGAATGATTTATACATGCCCTAACAACACCTGAATTTTATTTATTACTAATTGTTTAAATTCACCTCTTTTTAATAAAAACATTGGGAAATGACAATATATTTAATTTATTTTAGTTTCTTATGTCTTTATATTAACACTTATAGATGCATGGTCACATGTTATTGGATGGGTCTCAATCATCCAAATGCACCAACTTGTTTAATGTATAGTTTCTGTCCAGCCTAGCCCAGTTATTGTATCTTGCAGAATAATATGTAATTTCTCTATGCACTGCTGCTCCTGAAATAATATCTTCCATGCCAAATAAGTTAATATATTTCTTTAAACATCTACATTCGCTAGCTGTAGTTTCTAGGGTTCCTTGACGCATCCTCCCTACAAACTAAATTTAAGTCACCACCTAGAAACAAAATGCACTGCTCTAAATAGATTGTTTCTCTCATAACTCTTTCAAGCTCCAACTTCAGTTTTGGGGTAATATAGACGCACACCAAAGTAATTCTCTTTCTTTGTCAGTATCCCTTCACTGCCACAAGTCTTACATGTATTCCCCTGGATTCAATAAAGCCTATACTAAGTGTACACTGTTCTGAGTGAGCAGACAACACAGACATAACTCTCACCTTCTTCCTCCTAATTTTAGTTTTCCTACTGATATTCTTGCAGCTTTAAATATTGATAGGGATTAATGAAGGCTAGAAAGCACAAAAAAAGTGATAAGAATTTTATTGAATACATATAGAGTACACTTAGTGTAGGCTTTATTGAATCTAACCCAGTCTTTCTTACAGTTTTCTACTGCAGAGTACCTCTTCCTATCCATTTACCACCACCCCTTTCCTTTGTCCCTGATATTCTGCGAAATATCCACACTGAAGTCTCGTGTTTATCAAGCTCTTGTGTTCAATTATAATGCAAATGTGTCTTTTGCAACATAACAACCGCACCCTACATTGCTTAGTATTATTCAACACACAGTTTTTTTCTATAGCTATAATCCATTAACATTTCATGTTAATACAGACTAGTCAGTCATTCTGTTATATTAAAGCTATAATCACTTAAAATGCATGCCACTTCAGGTGTATAAATATTTCTGCTAACAGTCAAAGCATATTTTCTAACACTTTATTAACATGATTTTTACTTGCATCAGTATAGGACAATCTTTCCTGTTATCAGGGTTAAACTTCATTACTTGAAGATGTATATAGTTTTGTATGTTAGCATGAAGTTAATAGGTTCTGGGGGGCATTCTTTTTATGGTTTTCATTAAAACAAAGTCTTGTAAGATGTGACATAGGTTCAATGGATATGACAAGAAACAACTGTATAAAATATCAACCTGCCAAACATTAATGATTGCATAGAACACAAAAGCTGAAACTAGACATTTAAAAAATTTGCTAAACGTAACAAGTGAGAATAACAACTTCTTTTAATTACACTTTTCATATTATCTTTAAATGTGAATGTTCTCACAGATACATATCCAAAAGAATGAATGACGAACAATATTAAAAAATGCAGAGTGCAAATAGCTATGCTACAGTGTAGGCATTTGTAAGAACAGAGCATGTGAATTTGATAAAGGATTTCATGATGGTCATTCAGCAGAATATCAGGGACAAAGAAAAAAGGGGAGTACTTATATTAATTGTAAGAGCAGCTCCAATACTGACAGAAGATGAAAATAAAGATAATAATGGTAGCTTTGTAGTACTAAGGGCCTACTAGCAAGGGTGAAGGATTGTGCTGGCATGCATTTATATTCCACCTAAAACTGCTACAATTGAGATTAAGAAAATTCTTGGAGAAATAATTAGCTTTCAGTGGGGAATATTACTTGTAGGTGGAGACTGGAATTTGATTTGCAGCGTTGAGGATGTATCGGGGGGGGGCAGAAGGGCAAATATAACAAAAGAAGGTAATTTAAAAAAATATATGTTATCAAAATATTTGGTATGAAGATGCAAATTCAGTCACTGGAGTTCAGAGACAATACACATTATTACTCAAGGTATAAAAACTGGACTAGGCTAGACAGAAATTATATTTCACAGGAAAATATGCATTTCATTGAAAGTCTTGATACACATCCAATAACTATATCAGATCACATTTCAGCAATAGCTAAAATAAAAATGAGAAACTGGTACTTCCTCACTTATCTGTTAAAAGAGAGGATTTTAAGGAATGGGTAGTAGAAATTATTCAGGAGTTCTTAGAGAAGATAGAAATTTTGTCTGAAAATATAGCTAGGGAGTGGGATAAAATTATAATAGAGTAGGCTCCGATATATATTACTAATGTTAGTAGGGTAATTTAATGTTATAGATACATTTTTAAAGGGATTAAATGAGATTCTCCATTATCATGTGATCTTTTCAAAATAAAGGAGAATCTCATTTGAAGAACATCCAAGAGTCACCGTGTCATTTTTATGATTGTACAGGAGAATTTTTTGCAGCATTTTGAAAAATAAAAATCTCTCAAGATCTATGTTAAGCTTGGAGCTTGACCTGCTGGTTTAATTAGCTTAAAGTTATTCGGACATGTCAAAATTGGTTTGGTGGTATCAGTACAAGATGCACGCAAGGGAGAGCCTTAGGGTACTGCCCTGATCATAGGAGCTTCCAGGTGCTAGGAACAAATCTTGATAAAGAAGAGAAAAGTTTTTTGTAGACTTTAATGACTAATAGAGCTGTCAGGATTATGAAAACCAACAAGGGAGTGTGTGTGGTTATACTTGATACTATAGATTATATAGGGCACATGTTTGATCATTTACAAAATAGTAACACACATAGCACAGTATCACAGAATGAAATTAATATTGCCCCCAGAAAGATTGATTTATATTTAGAGGATTGTTGATTACAAGATATTATTTCAACTCCCTGTTTGATTTTCTTTCAAATAAAGCCCCTTTTATATGCTTTATATTTGGAATTCCTAAAGTTCATAAAGATATTTACAATCCTCCTTAGAGACTGACTGCATCTGCACAAGGTTCAAAAACTACCCTTTAGGGGTATATACATCAGTTATTGAAACTTATTTTCAGCAGGTTACATTACATACAGTCTAAAAGATTCCTGGGACTTTTTAGGGCATATTACACTAGAGCTACAGAATAATCAACTATATTTTCTTACCATAGACATTTTGGATTTATTCACTTGAATCCTTAAGGACCTGGGTTTGGACTTATTTAATGATACTTTGATTGGTGGTTCACTTTTAGACGGTAGATAGATTTCTTTGATTAATTTGATGGATCTAGTGCTAACAATTTTATTTTCTTAGAGGGTGAGACTTGCAAACAAATTCAGGGGTAGCAATGCGTGCATCCTATGCCCCCATGTTACACAAACCTTGTAATGTGGTCTTGGGAATCCAAATGCTTTTTTTCTTCTGAGTTTTATTTTTCTGTAAACTTTGACATTTTGGATGATATTTTCATCCTTTGGAATACTACAGTCAATGGTATTCATAAATGTATTGATTATATTAATTATACAACCCTGATCACATTATTTATTTAGATACTACTATTTTTAAGAATGGTGACCGTTTTGAATCCATTATCTACAGGAAACCAACTTTTCCCAATGCACATTTGCATTTTAAGAGTTTTTATCCCCTTCATCATAAGAAAAATCTAGTTAAGGGCCAATTTGTTAGAATTTCTAGGATGACCTCTAAGAAAGATTTATCAAGGAGGCCAACATTTTAGAGAACATGTTCCTTAAAACAGGTTATCTACAATCTCTGCTGTGCCCTATAAAAAGAGAAATTATTCTGTGGGAAATTAAATGCAAGCCCTTACTTGGACAACCATGTAAAGAACTTGCAACAAAATGTGACCTGGGAGACAACTCAGATCAGAAGAAATTTGAGAGAGCCTTTATCTTCTCTTATAGTGTGGGTATGGAAAAGGTAAGAAATGTAATAATGAAAATTGGATTGTTTTCAGAGCGAATGACTACTTTTATAAGTTATTTGGAGATGTACCTTATTTTGTATATAAAACACAAGGTAATTTAAAAGAAAATTTGGGAAATCAGGTTATAACAATAAAAATGGTGAACCCCTTGTTAAAAGGGGTACAAAAATGTGGTACATGTGGATAATGTAAATATATATTGGAAGAAAGAGAGATTCAACTAGAAAATACCAGCAGACAGAAATTAGTCTTGAGATATGGAAACTGTAACAGGAATGGATTAATATATATTGTGAGATGTTGCATGTTCCACCTTTTACACTGGTAAGAATAAGAGATAGTTAAAAAGGCACATATATGAACATTTCTATGACACTGAGAAACAAAACATTAATAATGATTTATACAAATATTCTACTAGTTGTGATAATTTTACGTATATTTTAATTAGAATTTTGGAAATCATTCCACAGAATTCTAGAGGAGGGGCGTAGGAAACGCAAAATGAGTATAGAGAGTTATACTGACAACTTAAATTAAATGCTACCATCCGTCTGGTCTTGATATGATTTTCATAGTCATTATTTTAAAATTAAGGGATCCAAAATTATGAATTTAACCTGTGCTTTAGCCATTTTGAATGTGTAATATTCTTGCTATTTACTAATATACAAGTTGACATTATTAACATGCAGACACAGATTTTATCACCAAATCCAAAACAAAAGCAGTAAAAGGTGCTAGAAGTCACAAAACCAATAGAAAAAAAGCACCTGGATAGCCATTTCCATGAAAACACATTTATTGACAGGTACCAAAATATTACAGTATATATTCCTGAAAGGAAGCATATGCTTTTAGTAAATGCTAAAACGTTTACATATCCGGTCTAAGGAAACGTGTATTAAACATACAAATAGAAATGTAGATGTATAAATCCCATTCAAATAATGTATTCCTTATTAAAAACATTAATAAAAAATGTTAATATATTAAAATGTTAATATATGAAAATTGTGTTAAGTGACACCTAGTGGCTCAATTTCATATCACTGTCAGCATATCTAAAACCTTAAAAAGATGTAAAATTAAAATCCCTCAACCCTAAATTGATATCACTCATTTTTGCTGAAAAGCTTTAAAAGTTTTTTTAGAACATTTGAACAGATTCCACATATATAACAGTATCAAGTCTCCTATTACCCTAAACAAAGCATATGAAATGTGCATATAACCACTACTTAAAATTAATTTAAAATTCAGATGCAAATCAAAAGGAATATGCTCGCGTATTATAAATATTAAAAATGTATATAAAATGGTGTTTAAAAATAGATTTTATGATGCTTAAAAAAAGGAATTTATGATTCTTAAAAAATTTTATACTGAAAATTCTTATCACAATGTTGTTGCCCTAAGCTTCAAAATAAGTGCTAGGGATACCATATCATTCAGTCCTGGCCATTTATTAGATTCTAAATCCAGTTGACAGTACAACTCCCTATACTCCAGTTTGGCTGCCCATGCACCCCCTCTAATGTCCAACTTAACTTCTATCACAAAAAATGTGAAAGAGGCTCCTCTACATGTGTGTGTGCATTTGTAAAGTGCATTCCTACTATTTTCTTTCCTAATATCGTAGATATGCTCATAGATCCTTCTCTTCAAGCTTCTTTGTTTTTCCTATATAAAAACATTCACATTCCCCACATAGGGCTACATAAACCAGTCCTTTGGAGCCACAATTAGAGTAAGAGGTAGATCTAATACATTTTTTCCTACTGGAAAAATACATCTCAGACATATTGGAGATATATGGGCATTGTGGGCAGTCCCCGCATTTAAATGTTCCTACCTTGTTTTTTTCGGTATTAAAATGTCTGTTCTCTAAAATGTTTTTAATACATCTGCCTTTTTTAAACACAAATCTTAAAGGTTCATCAAACTTTAGATTTAAGTCACTAATCTTTAAGAACCTATCCCATTCTTCTTTCACAATTTCTTTAATAAGGTTGGCATCACCACTATAATCCAAAATGTAAAGATTATTAAACTCCTTTGTAGCCTCATTATTAGGTGTATTAGTCCCACTCACCACATCCTCCTTACCAAGAATGGGGGCAAACTTAATATTTCTATTAAGAATTACCTTTTTATATATTTCGTTAATCAAATTTTCTGGATAACCCCTCTCTACAAACATTAATTTCAACAAATCACCTTATTTAATGAAATTCTGGTCATCTGAGGTCATTCTGCTATCCCTAACAGATTGACCTTTCACTATACCTTTTTTTCTGTGAATAGGGGTGTGCACTTTTAAAGTGTAAAAAAGAATTACAATAAGTGTCCTTCCTATGGACTCTCGATACATATCTATTATTGACTGTATCCTTCCTAATATTTACATCCAAATAATTAATTTCATCATATCCTATCTTATAAGTAAATTTTAAGAACCTCGTGCTGTTTGAAATATAGTTAAAAAATTCACCAAACCTTTCTTCACTATCCACCCACAAAATACAAATACCTAAAAAACATTTATACAGCACCCAGCTCTCTTTATAATCAGAACTGAATACGTATTTGTGCTCCTACCAAGACAATACTAAGTTAGCAAAAGTTGGGGCACACATTGCCCCCATTGCCACACCCTTAGTCTGTTTTAAAAACTCCCCTTCAAAATAAAAGTATAATTTAATACCATTTCCATTAAAACCAAAACCACATAAATATCTTTATCATTAAAATTGTTATTTTCCTTTAAAATTTCTTCTAAACATTCTAATCCTTCTCTGTGTGGGATAGTGGTAAAAAGATCCACAATGTCAATAGTAATAAACATAACATTGTCTTTAAATAAATTATTTAAACTTCTTAAAAAATTCCATGAGTCTTTTAATACATTAGGGGCTTTAGTAAAAATGTTTTTCAATTTATGGTCCAAATATTTAGCAACTGGGGCTGTCACTGACTGGCTTGCTGCTACAACCAGTCTCATGGGGGTCTTCTATAATTTTATGTATTTTTGGGATCCCAAATATATTAGGTACTCTAGGTTCTTTGTTGCATAAAAATCTAAAAGTTTCTAAATCTATACAACCTTCTAAAACTAAATTATTCAAGGACACACATTTTCTTGTGAGCAATGTTAATTTAATTTAAAGATACCTTAGTATATTTGTTTTCATCCAATAATAATTCCATCATTTTACTTTCATATATAATGGTATCCATTAAGACCGTGCCTCCCCCTTTGTCTGGTTTCATTACCCTTATAGATTTCTTCTCCCTTAACATATCCAAAATCATTCTTGCTTCCTTTTTTAAATTGGGCCAAACTTTATTCTTATAAATATTCTCCCTTAATTTATTTTCTACCATATTTTCAAAGTTCTTCAATTGTGGGGGCTCTGTGGGGGGTTCCATGCACTTCTCTTTTTTGGTCTGTCATTAACTATGCTAGGTTCATTAATTAATAATTCAAGATTTTTCTTACACACAAATAGTTTGAGGTCAATAATCTTATTACTCATTTCACTTTTTTCCTTTGGAACAAATCTGAAGCCCTTAGCAAACAATTCAAAAAAATCCATTAGTAATATCCATACTACTATAGTTAAAAATGGAATAACCCTGATGTGTTGGCCTAACCTCTGATACTCCAGTCTGCACATCTGTTCAAATGTTTTAAAAAACTTTTAAAGCTTTCAGCAAAAATGAGCAATTGATGTATATTTAAGATTGAGGGATTTTAATTTTACATCTTTTTAAGGTTTTAGATATGCTGACAATGATATGAAATTGAGCCATTAGATGTCACTAACACATTTTGTATATATTAACATTTTAATATATTGACATTTTATATTAATGTTTTTAATAAGGAATACATTATTTGAATGGGATTTATATATCTATATTTCTATTTGTATGTTTAATATATGCTTCCTTAAACAAGATATGTAAACGTTTTAGCATTTACTAAAAGCATATGTTTCCTTTCAGGAATATGTATTGTAATATTTTGGTACTGCAATAGTTAAGATAGTTTAATTAATTCTATGTAATTCAATTCATTTATCGGGGTATATATACATGTTGTAGGGCAATGTTTGTGTACATCTAAGGAAGTTGTGGACAAAAATGTAATGTTATAGTCAGTGTTTGAGTGGTGTGCTGTGCTTAATACCTGTCAATAACAGATTTTTTTTACATTACACACATTCATAGTTTAGATTCGTACTTCAATAGCTTATATGCCCTTTAGATAGGCATTTTTTAAATAGTTAAAAATCTTGGATTTCATATTTTCATTTTTAGTCACTTACCTCTTATCAGCTAATTTTTATTTGCCTTGTGTCTCCTAGGTAGAGCCGCTTTAGGTTATTAACTTTAGTATACTTCATGTTATATATACATTTTTGTATTGGGATTTTTTTAGTCCTCTTATAATATTCAGTCTACTCACCTGAATATTTTAAATGCTTGCTCATTTTAAATTTTTGACTATTGATGGCTTGATTGGGTAGAAGATTTTTTCATGTGATTACTTGTTTTAATTTATATATGCAAATTCAATTCTGGTGTTTTAAGTTCTGATGAAGTCCCGACTTGATAGGGGAAAAAAGTGCATGATAAGTTTTTTTGTGTTGTGCTCAGCTTTATAGATTTGCTGTCTCTTAGTGATTATTAAAATCTGTTTTGGCTGTGCATCACATATGTGACATTTTTAGTTTGCTGTGCGAAGACCTTTTGGGTTTCCTCATTTGTGGTTCTAACTATGAAAGAGGGACTGACAAAGGTTAAAGTACTGCAGAATAAGGGGAATCTCACAGAACAAGAAGTGGCAATTCCAGAGTGCTAAAGAAAAAAATAAGGGACTACCTTGATAATATACATGAGTTTAGAAAGATTGCTGTTACGCAACTGTTTTTTTTTTATAATTCCAGAGCACAAAACCTTTTAGCACAATGGTTAATGCAGCAGAAAGTAGAAAAGGTTGTTGCCAAGCTTAGCAACCAACAACAACGAAAATAACCAGGGGTATTAGAAATATTTAATAAATTTTATGAAAATCTGTGTGAAGCAGAGAAATGTGGAAATCAAGAGAGAGTAGAAATTGAAAGGTTTATGGAAGAATTAAAAATGCCAAGGTTAGAGGCAAATGAGGCTCAATTACTGATAGAATAGGAGGAGATGAGATAAAAATGGTGATGTATATCCAATCTACAGGAAAGCCCCCAGGAATAGATGGTATTCCTGTGGGAACTTGGAACCTATGAAGAAACAAAAGTGATAAAGATCTGGAGGGAAGTTTATGCTTAACAGTATTTTAAAAGTAAGAGAAGCTACAACATCCTGGAAGAAAGTGATGGTGGCTGTAATATCTAAATATGGTAAAGACTCATCAGATCCAGCTTCATATAGGCCCATTTCGATTCTCAACCATAATTATAAAGTGTTTATGTCTATAATGGCTAAATGAATGGCAAAGATTATACCACAATTGATAGGGATCAATGTGGTTTTTGTGGAGGGGATGCAAACATTTGTCAACAATAATAATCCAGATGGAAGCAGAGTGTAAGAAAATACCACTGTTGTTGGTACTGATGCAGAGAAAGCATTCGACAAAGCAAGCTGGGATTTTAAAAGTAGGGCAATGGAAGCATTTGCTTTCCTTGATAAAATAAGGTTGATTAGGAGGATATATGAGGGGTAAGAGGCAAAAGATACAGTAGGGGGCTCCTATCTGATAAGTTTTGTTTGAGCAGAGGAATGAGGCAGGGGCTCATCCTCTTTCCATTGTGTTATTTGTATTACATTTAGAATCATTGGCAAAGAAAATAAGGGACTCAGAAACTCAAGAATATAGTTGGAATGGTAGTCAAGAAAAGTTGGCTCTATTTGCAAATGATATTTTATACCTGACAAAACCAGAAATAGACATTATAGTTTTATGAAACATCTTGAGGGAGTTTCAAATCTTTTCAGGATACAAAATTAAAGAAGGTAAAACAAAGGCAATAGCTGTACACTATGTATCCACACAAGAATTGTTTCAGAAATACCAATATTTACAGAGACATGATAAAATTAAGTGCTTAGGAATATGGATTAAAAGGGATTATGTTATGACAGCTAAGGATGTATGAAAACAGACTAAACAAAAGATAATATAAAAACTGAGAAATTGGAAGTTCTGTTTTCTGGATATGGCTAGCAAAATATAGGCAGTGAAAATATTTTTTAGCTTATATAGTTTTATACACAGACCAGGCATATCTTAATCAATCAGATTAGAAGCTGTGGATAGCAATTAATAAAGAGTTGAAGGATTTTATCTCGGAGGGAAGAGGGCAAGCGTAAAGTGGGATAAGATGATACTTTTAATAGAACAAGGTGGTTTGGATTTACCTGATTTGAAGTGGCATTTCAGAGCTACACAGTTAAGGCTCTTATACACAGCTCAAGCAGAAAGCTATAACTCAAAGTAGAAAAGGATGATGATGAAACAGGTGGAAGCTCAAGAAACAGGAACTGGCAAAGGAACCAAGGTGTTTGGAGCAAATAATTGGGAGGGGAAAGGTAATAGAATGGGAAGAGGCCAAGAATTAATTTGGACTGTAGGCTACAAATCATCTTCCCTATCAAGGATTGATATCAGAGTATAGGCAAAGAGGAAGAAATAGGGGGATCCTAACTGAAAGACCAGTACTGGTATTGTTTTAGTAGAATCTAGACCATACACTGCTGTTAAAAAAGGAATAATTAGTCGGGCATATAAAATAGTGCATGATAACTGTAGAAATCATCAGAGGAGGTTAGAAATGATTAGGAAGAGAGATTGGAATAGGAATTTGCAAAGAAAAAAATAGAGGGGATATATGTATGGCTCCCAAATATGCAACAGAATCTGGAAGATTTAGGATCTTTGCTTGAAAGTGTTTGCGTAGGTATTTCTATACCCCAAGAGACTCCAAATAATTTTTCCTCAGGTAGATTGTAAATGTTGGAGTTGTGATGGAGAAGAAATTGGGAACATATTTTTAGGAAGTGTAATGATTTGGGAGACTTTAAAAATTCCCTGCCGACTACTCTAGCAGAAACACCGGGTGGGCAAATTGATGTAACAGAGGAAATAATTTTTTTGAGCAGTGATGCAGAATCAGAATTGCCAACACACAGTAAGGCCTTGCTGAGTTTAATTCTGGTGGCTGTCAAAAAAGCAATTACTAGAAAATGGAAATCAAAGTATAAACCAACTGTACTAGAAATAGTGAATATAGCAACAGATATAAAACAACTAGAAGTGGGATCTTTAGAGAATGGTAGGAGCAAATTACATAGAAAAAATTGGAATTGTGGGAACAATACATGCAAAGGATGTTATGGACTACAATAAGGGACACCCATTTCAAATACAGAGGACTGTGAGATTTCAAGACTCAGTCCAAGGAACAACCAGGGGCAGGACCAGAAAGAGACCAAGGTCCATACTTAAACACAGGGACAAATCTTATACCAGTACATCAGGGGAGGAGTCCTCATATACCGACAGTGAGGGTGGAACACTGGTTAACTCACCATTAAAGAAAAAAATGAATACCAATATCCCTTTAGGAGAGGCAGGAAATACAGAGGGGGGAGGAAACATGCCAATCGAAATAGGAACAGAATCAATGACAGGACTGAAACAGTAACAATGAAGTTCAATAATGTTCTAAATTTATCAGATTCTGTACTGACTGATGACCAATACAAAATACTTAAAGGATTGGGCTTTGTACCTAGTTTTTTCTCTGATCAATATCAAATTGCATTGGACGTGTTGGATTATTGTCGACGACTTAACCTTAAAATATTTTTTCAGAACAAGATATATCAAATACTCAAAGATCTGCTGGATTTACATTTCAAAAATCTACTTTTCAACCACCCATGAATAAAAATGTTGCCATCTTTCAACAGGCAGTACTTAAGGATTTACGATTCCCCCATTTGGAATGTCATATTTCACAAGACAATATCAACTCATCTGAGAAGAGAGCACTTACTGAACTTAGGCAAAATCACAACATTGCTATACTCCCAGCTGACAAGGGAGGAGCTGTGGTTATTCTAAATATGGATTATTATGTCCAAGAGGGACTCAGACAATTATCTGACTCCAAATGTTATATGTACATGGGTATTAATTCTACACATCAATTCAAAAAGGAGATTGATGTATTTCTTGACTCAGCAGTGGAAGAAGGTATTATCCCCATTAAAACAGTACAACACCTTAAAGTTAAGGATCCATCTAAGCAAATTCTGTATCTACTCCCAAAGATACATGAATCCATTACTCATCCTCCAGGTAGGCCTATTGTATCGGGTAATGGTTCACTCACAGAACCATTATCGGTATTTTTAACCCAACATCTTAAACCACTCCTGGGACATGTAAGGGCTAGAATACAGGATACAGCAGAATTTTTGAAAATTATTGAAGACACACAACTTGAGCCTCAATGGTTGATGTGCACACTTGATGTAAAGTCCTTGTACACAAGCATACCACACTGGGCAGGGTTGCAGGCACTACAACACGGGTTGGACAAGGCTGAACTGTATCCACCGGGATTCAATACATTGCTTATCTGTATGTCAGAGCATGTGCTTAGCAAAAATGTTTTTTATTTTCAAGGGGAGTGCTACTGGCAATTGCAAGGTATGGCCATGGGGGCCTCTTTTGCCCCCATATATGCAGATCTTTTTATGGCCTATCTTGAGGAACGCCTTATTTATAATCCCCTGCATAAAATTTATTTGGTGGAAATCGATATCTGGCGGAGATATCTTGATGATTGTTGGATGGTGTGGCGTGCAGATTCAACATACCTTATTGAATTTGTGGAATATCTTAACAGCAATATATGGGGTATCGAGTTCTCTATTACTTCTCATACTGATCAAATTGATTTTTTGGATGTTACTGTATATTGGAATGAGGACCATACCCTAAGTACTAAGATTCATCGTAAATATCCACAATTCAATTCATTACTTCATGCATCTAGTATGCATCCGCGCCACACAATCCGCAATATCCCCAAATCTCAATATTTGAGAATTAAACGGATCAGTTCTTCAAATATCGATTATGAGAATGCTAAAGTAGATCTGAAGAATAGATTCCTGGACAGGGGATATTGCAATTTTGATATTGCATCCGCCAGTGCATGGACAGACAAACAAGATAGGAAAACCTTACTGGAATACAAGGACCGCACACACAACCCAAAGGATAACACTATCAGGTTCATTACCACCTTTGGTAGGAACCACCAGGTGGTTAGGAATGTTCTGAATGACAATTGGAACATTCTGTTAGCTAATGACTACCTTCGTAGTATCCTGGGTAACAAATGTCAACTATCATATAGGAGAGGTAAAACCTTGGGATCATTATTTTCACACTACAAACAGAGAGAGTGGAGGGGCCAAATACAAATAATTGACTATAATAGGGGATGAACTCTTGGGAACTTTCCCTTGTGGCCACTGCACTTCATGTAGTCAAATGAACAAGCTTAAACAATTTACCAGTTCCAACATAAGCAAAGTTTATGATGTTAGGATATTTGGTAATTGCTCAAGCAGCTGGGTTATATACCTGGCAACATGTTAGTGTTCTGCTTTCGCTTTCTATGTGGGGAAAACTTCACGATCACTAAGAATAAGAATAGGGGAACATCGGAGTGACATTCGTAATATGAAATTGACGAATGCTCTTTACCAACATACTATTAAACACCCTATGGCAAAATTCATGTTTACAGTCATTGATAAAATTACAGACAACAAGCACAATCAACAAGGATGGCCAAGTATACTTAGCCACAAAGAAAAGTATTGGAGTATTCATCTCGGAGCCCTATTTCCACCAGGTCTTAATGACCATTTATGATGAGCATACTCCCTTATTTATTTATCTATTATTATAAGACCATAGGACTCAGAGACAGTGTTGATTTAGTATTATATATATTATAATATATATATATATATATATATATCCTTGTTGTCTTATTTTCACCCATGGTTTAATTGTGTATGTTCACATGGATCATTCACTCATTTACTAATGTTTTTTTGCTATATTAATGCATATAATTTATGTTATATACCAAACATCAGATTATTATTAAGGACATCCCAAAAATATGTCTTCATTTACTTTTTGTTTACTGCAGCCTGGTTGCCAACTAATGAATTATTTAGAGAGTATGGACTATACCTTCTTTTGCTATTGGCTGGGTAAAAAATATATAAAGACTACTGGTTTGCTGGTTGAAATGATTCTTTCTTTATTTTCTCTCACTGTAGAAGGCAGTAGCCGAAACTAGTTTGAGTGTTGTTATTTGGACATTATGTCCTTTTGCAGTATTTCATTATTTTACGAATAAAAGTCGTGGAACTACTCATGCTGGCCTCTAGTGTTTCTTGTTGATTGGTTTGGCCGAGCATGCTGTACGTGCGGTGTGCTGTTTAGACTTTAAAAATTCCCTGCCGACTACTCTACCAGAAACACTGGGTGGGCAAATTGATGTAACAGAGGAAATAATTTTTTTGAGCAGTGATGCAGAATCAGAATTGCCAGCACACAGTAAGGCCTTGCTGAGTTTAATTCTGGTGGCTGTCAAAAAAGCAATTACTAGAAAATGGAAATCAAAGTATAAACCAACTGTACTAGAAATACTGAATATAGCAACAGATATAAAACAACTAGAAGTGGGATCTTTAGAGAATGGTAGGAGCAAATTACATAGAAAAAATTGGAATTGTGGGAACAATACATGCAAAATAATGTTTTGGGGGAAGGAATGAGGTTTAAGGAAAGGCAGGAACTGAATGAGATTTGTAATATTTGACTGGCAATGACTGGAAAGATTAAGTTTTGTATAATGCTTGCAACTGAAAATGCCTCAATATGGTTTGTTTTCATTTATATAAATGCATGATTGTCTATGTCATAAGTGATAATTTAATAAAGATGTCTTTTGTTTAAAAATGACTTCTGTTTGCAGTTTCACCCATTTGTCTGAGCTCATGTCACACGTTTCCAAACAGTTCAATTCATGATATCCTTCTCCAAATCCCTTTAACAAAATAAAACAAAAATAATTTACAATTGAAAGAACAAAATCCCTTAAACTTCACTTTCTCCATGGTGGTCATCTACTCACCCTAAAACTAACAGTATTTGTGCTATGATGTACCCTCATGGGGTTAGCACACAAACACATCTCTATTTTTTTCAAATATAATGCTTTTCCCTTCCAAAGTATAGAAATGATTTACATTCAACATGGCTCTTTAAAGAAAGACTAAAATACTGACAAAACTTATGCAAGTAAAATGGTAATGTGGCTTTATACAATGGATTCCAAGTCAATGCTGCTGGGAAGCTAGACATTAAACTACACTATTTTCCCTGCATTCATCTTTTCCTAAGCACAGTTCGCTCAAAGCCTGCCATTATTGACAATCAGTATCCCCTTAACAAATCCACTGAAAAGGTCAGAGTGCAAGCACCGAATAGCTTGTAACTGATATGATTTTTTATCTGAAGTGCACCAGGTAAATACTTGTCAACTGTCACTTAATAAGCCAGACACCTACAGTCTTCTAAGACATGGAAAATGTATTATTTGATAAAAATTGGCTTATTTCACAGAAGGAATTTCTTGTTTTGTATCATGATACAATGGAACAGTGTAAGCAATAAGCCACTCTAACAACTGGCTTCTTATTAATATAGTCAGCTACCACTCAAGAAAATAGTTACATCCCAATATATACTATGCGTCACTGTGCTCACACTTCTCCACTATATTTATAAACCTACTATCTACTACTGTATTGCATCTCTCAGCAATGTTAAAACACTCAACATAAATTATATAGTGCATTTCACAACACAAAAGATACAACATGTGCAAATAAACATTATTTCACTTACATTTGTTTCTTCTCTATTTTGCACATTTTAAAAATAAATAGCATATAGTGAGGTTGAGAGTTCTCTTTGTTATTAATCCTCTGGATAGTGCATATTCTCTCACCTTATCAGCACCAAGTTCAAGTGTCAACTTCCTGTGACTGGCACAAAAGACTCATGTTCTTTAATCATCCCTTTTAGATCAAACAACTTGTGCATAACAGGAATAATGTTTTTAATTTCTATAAATGATACAAAACCTATTCTTCACATTCTCGCAGTCCTGCCATTTGGTTAAAATATAAATTATTCCCAATTCTTTTGGTCAATTTCTAGGCTTCGCTCTGACACCCAAGGATTTCCTTTTAAAACAAGAGGAAACTTTCAATGGCACTGCTTCTCTTAGCCCCATCTTACTTGTACAGAATCCAAAAAGAGCCCTGTTCACCTTGCTGACTTGTGATCTGTCATTTGCCCTGTTTTTGTTTCCCCAAAGCCAGATCTGCCTCCATATACATTTTTGACCAAACTTGGAAAAATATAACCGTTTGAATCTCACCGAAGCCAATGACTGGAATGAATTTACTCTTTTGTCTAGTGTAAAGTGAGTAGTCATTTTTTACAAATACCTTAGCATCACAAATGTTCAGTGTTTTTTAATTTTGCCACAGTTTTGTTAGAAGCATCTTCTTTTGCTTGCATGCCTGTATTCAACCAAGCTGGATCTTGATTTTTTCCTGGAGGTTAAACTATAAACATATATGTGATGTACCTGCTCAGGTAACAGATCCCCTTGTGGAACACCAGTTCAGTTACTTATTTCTGTCTTCATAAAGTTAATACAGTCTACTCCCTCCAACTTATCTGGTACTGTAGAAAATCTTAGATTTTGTTTTCTTCATGCTCTATCCTCTGGCTCAATCATTTTTTTCTGAAAGATTCTTGCATTTAATGCTTCAGTCCCTGTCTTTCATTCGTTCATTTTTATCTCTGACCTCATCGGACTAAGCGATTCACCAGTCTGACTACTCAGTACCATTTTTCCGGTCACTTTTCATTGATTTTTTTATAGTCTTACAAAGTCCCAATTATTCAAAACACTTCTGAGTGATCTGATCTAGTTTTCTTTCTTCTAGTTACAAAAACCCATCTCTTGCATTGACATTACACTAAGATCTGCTTCCCGTTGATCAGCCTTGACATTCTTCTCATCCAAAACTTTTTTCTCTTTTCTTAGTTGAATTTTTAATTTTTTGCATATCATCTGCTAGCTAATAGATTAATGTTTCCCAAAGTTTTAATTTTAACTGGCTTTTTAAGATGTTCTTAATTCCCACTAGGGGAGCTCTTGTTAGTGTGCTTCTCAGCTAGCCACCATCTTGGGAATCAGGAGGATAATCTTGTTCTTTGTTCACTCAGACATATTTGTAACAAAGAACAAACAGGCTCACGTAGTGTGTACCAAGTGAACCCAAAAGTGACTTGTGTCAAAATAGTAGGATAACAAAATGACTCCAGTCTCCAAACAGAAATATTGAAAGCCACTTCATGTAAACACAATAGTTAAAATAACTAAAATACAAACATGAAAATATAATTTATAACAGTTAGTTTCAATATTTTGGCTACACGAACAGACACTGTGATTTGTGTTAATATTTGTAAGAAAGACAGTGAAAACTAATGGACCCTGATCCCCTGTGGTGCTCTATTAGTCATCATCAGCCTCCTTTTTCCCATTTTTCTATATGGGGTCAGGGTATCGTGTTAACTATTTGATTCGGAGCCACACTTCTGCTTCAACAGTCATGCCTGACTGCCACAGAGCTTTCACGTAATACATTCACCTTTTTGCTAATCGTCCTCACTTCCTCTTACCTTCTTCCTGTCTGTCCCAAATCTTTCTCTCTAGATTGTCTTCTGCTTTTCTGCACATGTCCAAACCACCGTAATCTTTTCTGTCTGATTTTTTCTTCAATTAGAGCTACTTTAGCTTCTGCTCTTATGTCCTCATTTCTTCGTCTGTCCCACAATGTGCATCATACCACCCTTCTCAGGCACTTCATTTCCATCACCTCTAGCTGCTTCAACTGTTCTCCCTTTACTGCCCAGGTTTCTGTACCATAAAGTAGTACTGGCTGCACCATTGTCTTGTACACCTTACGTTCCCGCTTCTTTGGCATTCTTCTGTCAGACTACACCTGACATTCTATGCCAGTTGGCTGTAGCCCCTCTGATTCTAGCTTTGACCTCTTCATTCAGACTTTCCTTCTCCTAAATCACACCCCCCACAAATACTTGAAGCTGTTTACCTGTTCCACTATCTTCCCTTATATCTCTATTTTAAGCTTTTTCTGATGTCCCCAATTTGCTGCCATTGCCGTCTTATCTGTGCTTAGTTTCATCCCATGTGCCTTTAGTTTTGCATTCCATTCTCCTATCCTTTGCTGAAGTTCTTGCTCAGAGTCTGCTGTAATGCCACATCATCTGCATACAGTAACCTTGTTGATATGTCCCCTCCAACCTGTTTGCTAATGTAGTCCATCACCAGTATGAACAGCAGTGGGCTCAGAGCTGAACTCTGATGTACACCCACTCCCACTGGGAATCCCTCTCTGAGGCCGAACACTGTTCGTACTTGAGTCATTGGATCCTTGTACATAGCCTACACTAATTCTCCCAATGTTTCTGGGACTTCAAACCACTGCAGTACTGCCCAGATCAGTTTTCTTGGGACCTTGTCTTATGCTTTCTCCAAGTCTAGGAATGCCCAGTTGGACTCTCTCCTTACATCTAGCTTCTTCTCAAGTAACTGTCTCACTGCAAACATTGGGTCAATTGTGCTGCATCTAGATCTGAATCCACACTGCTCATCTCCAATCTTATATTCTACTAATCTGCGTATCCGTTTATCAATCACCCTCTCCAGAACTTTCATGCAATGTGATAGGAGTTTGATGCCTCTGTACTGCCCACAGGTGTGTTTGTCCCTTTTGTTCTTGCACATTGGCACGAGAATACACCTTTCTCTCCACACTGCTATGAGTTCCCTCAAGAGCAATTTCTCCCTCATCTCACCCAGCATCTTTATTATATCTGCTGTAACCTCATATGAGCCCGCTGCTTTCCCTGACTTAATTTTCCTTAGTGTTGTTCTTACTTTTTTCTGGGTTGGACTACTCCTCTTCTATCAATATAGGCTCTTTCTGGGGCACAACAGCTTCTGTGGGGTTTTCTTCATTCAGAAGCTGCTGGAAATACTCCTTCCATCTGCCTTTGATGTCCTGCGGAATAGTGAGCAGGTTGTTGCTGGCATCCCTTATGATGCTTTTGCTATGCAACCAGATTTAGTTTATTTGTGCCATTTATTGAGTCACTTTCCAGAAGTTGGTAGAGTGCCTCTGATGCCCTATTCTTTGTTATTGCAACTTCTTTCTTAGCTTCTTTGTTAGCCAACAAGTAGTCAATCCTAGCTTGGTCAGTCTTTTCCATCTCCCACTTCTTCCTGCACTCCATTAGTCACTTTCCTTATTCTTATTTTTAAACGTTTTACATTTTAAACTGCAACAGCAGTTCATATACATTAACAGAAAAACAAAACAAACCATAACATTTTTTATGATCATTACCATGCGGTATGTCACTAATTTTATGTGCATTAAGAAGACAATGAGGCTTGGGTGTTCATTTAAGTAATTTATTGCATACCATCATCAGGATGGATGGCAGGAACATTGAACTTAAACAAACTGACTACATACTTGCATGCTCACACTCTGGCTGCTCACTTAAAATGGCACTCTTGCTTACATGTGCTCAGTACTTATATGCATGTGCTAGCTCACGGGAAAGCTTCTTAAAGGTATATCGCACACACTGATCTACATACTCCCTCTTTACTGAGCTATCTCATATAAACAATGACATTTCAGTAGGCATGCGATTATACAAACACTAATCAAGAAAAACAACAGTCATGTCCAGGTTGCAGTGTATCTGGAAGTAGGTTCCGAGATGCAACCTGATCTCGACACATAATAGTTAGGACTGGGTTTAGCAACAGGAACAGTCACTGAGGAACTTTCTGCTTGCGGAGTCCCAGGGATTTTCTCAGGAACTGAGATTTGCTGATGGAATATCCTCTGGAGCAGGACCACTGGACAAGTAACTCTGAGAACTAGAGTCTGTCACAGGCAAGATGCTATGACACTGGTAACAAATGCTTCCGATTTCATCTGAATTCCATTCCTTGTGATTCCACAATGTATGATCTCAGCTCTTGATAAAAACTTTTCACAAATCCGATGCGATTAAAACCTTTTGATATCTGCATCCTCACTATCTCCCCTTTTTGTAAAGAACAGAGTGGTTTATTGGTTTTATCACAGTAAGACTCTTGGGACAAATGCTTCAACAGTTGGGCTTTTACTGCTTTGTTGTTCTTAGCACTTGGAACCAATAATTTACTGCTGATTGGTAATGTGGTTCTGTTTTTTCTCAACATAAGTCTCTGGGCAGGTGAACCAAGATGATCACCACGAATAACGTTTCTGAGATTTAACAAGTTTAGGGTATCAGGACTATTCGTAACATGAACAAAGTCTCAAGCTTCTCCAAATTTCTTCAACTGCTGACTAGTAAACTGTGCACCATTGTCAGACATAACTCTGTGTGGACTACCATGGACAGAAAAATGTCACTTCAACTTAGTAAAGACAGTACTGGAAAGTTGGGGTGGGAAGTAGGTCAGTCTCGAACCAATACGAATAAGAGTCTAACACCAAGTAATGTTGACCATTCCATTCAAAGATATCTGTGGCTGCTGTCAACCAAGGTAGTTCAGTAATCTGGCTTAACTGAAGTGGTTCTTTTTATGGCTTTGTACTATTACATACTGAACAATTCTTGAAATCTCTTGACACAGAAGGCCAAAATACTAGACCTCTCACCCTTCTTTTGGTAGAATCAGTTCCAGGTGGCCATAATGCAAGATCTTAATGTAATCTTGCTGCAAGGACTTTGGAACAATCACTTTAGGACATTTCATGATGATACCATTGTCTGACAAAATTTCATCTCTGTATGGAAAATATTGCTGCACTCCTACTAATAAACAAGACTGCTTTGAAAGCCATCTTCGACTGATAAAGTGGTTTCACTTCTGGAGAACTGGATCTGAAGCTGTACAAGTTCTGAGCTCATCAAGATGTGTGGAAGAAAAAATTCTCACTTCCATGACCTCAAAATCAAGTTGCTCATTATTATGCTGTTCTGTGGTTTTCCTGGGGGATATGAATAAGGTATCAGCAAGATAAAGAAGTGTGTCTTTTGTGTAAACAAGATTGAAGTTATACTTATGCAATTTGAGCATCATACATTGCAATCTGGCTGGAGCTGTTATGCATAGGTTTTCTCAAAATATTAACTAAAGGTTGGTGGGTCAGTTTCAATTTGGATAGAGTGAACATAAACACAATCATGATATTTTGAACATGCAAGCACAACTGCCAAAAGCTCTTTCTCAACCTCAGCATATTGCATCTCGGCTTGGGTAAGAGTTCTTGATGCATAGGCTATTGGCCGACCCTCTTGAAGAATGAATATCCCCTAGACCAAACTTAGAAGCATCATAGGAAAGAGTAATAGGTTTGTGAACATCATATTAGCTGAGAATTGGTGGGTTAGCAATTTATTGTTTCAGGACATCAAAGACTCTTTGGTGCTGTTCTGAGCATGACCGAATTACATCTGTGTGTGTCAGCTCTCTTAGCAGGGCTTAAATGTGGAAAGAATTTGCCTAGATAGTTGACCATGCCAAGAAAACATTGTAGGGCTTGTCAGGTGCTGGCATCTCGACAATTGCTGTTTGCTTGGAAGGATCTGGTCATAACCCTGAACTGGTAAACAAGTGACCAGCATAAGTAACTTCTCATAGCCTGAATTTGCACTTCTTAAGATTCACTTCACGTGGTCTTTCCAGAACTTTCTTGAGCTTTCTATCATGTTCGACTTCACCATTGCCTCCTACTAGATGATCATTTACTACTATAATTGCATAGGGATAGCCAGAAAAAATTTGCACCATTGCGTACTGAAACACTTCATGGGCAGAATTTATTCCAAATGGCATTCTCAGAAATCTGTAACTCCCAAGTGGCGTACCGAATGTGGTTAACAATGAAGATTTTTGGTCAAGGAAAGTTTGCCAAAATGAACACACTGCATATAAGACTGAATAAACAGTGGTGTTTGGCATGAGGGCAGCAACCTCTTCGACTGTGCACATTGGATGATGAGGCCTTTTTAATGCTTTGTTCAGATCTCTTGGGTCAATACATATTCTGATATCATCAAAGATTTTCTTATGAGCTATGACCATGGAGGATACCCATCAGTAGGTTTTTCTACTGGACAAATTACTCCTAGCTACACCATTCTGTCTAGCTTGGCTTTGAGTCTGTTTTGCATAGCTACTGGAACTTTCCATGCTGGTCTAATAACTGGACTGACCTCTGGGTCTAAATTCATGGAGTACACAACTGGTAGTTTGCCTAGTTTGTCTGGAAAAATATCAGCACACAGAAAAAATAGTTTGGGCGAAATTTGAGCTGTTGTCATGCAGGCTTACATGGTGGGCCTCTTTCTTAAATGAAAGCAGTCCCATTTTCAAACCGTCTCTGAGGCCTAATAATGACTGCACGTGTCTCTTGACTATGAAAATCTGCATGTCATAGCTGTTCCCAGCAGAATAACATGAAAGCACTACTAAACCTTTGCTTTGAATCTCTTCACCACCATAAGCAACAAGCTTTGTACACTTTGTCAAGTTGTTCTGTAGCTTTTACTCTAGTAATCATTTCTGTTGACATCATATTGCACTTTGAGCCAGTATCTACTTTGAGCTCTACGGGACTCCCATTAATCCAAACAGTACACAAGATTTTGTTCTTTGCCTGCAAATCTATTGCATTAATTGTTTCACCAAGCACAGACACACCATCAACATAAAAAGTAGGGTTGCAGCTTGATTTACACAAAGTGAACATCCGACGAATGTCTCTAATGCCAAGGTGTCACCAATAAGTGCACGAGAAACCTCCTCAGTTGTATAAAAATGGAAAATTTATTCCATAAAGCATAAAATTGAAATAAACAGTTAAGCGCTTTCATCCACTACACTATGGGCTTCTTCAGAACACCATAAACAAAATCTCTACTGCTTAAATAAAATAAAAGATCTTTCTTTCCCCGCTCTCTACCCGGCTGCTGTGCGTTCTGTCTCGGATGCTTGACCTAAGCTGAGTACATTCAAGAACCTAACTACCTGCCTACTACCCTCCTGGAAGACCAGAAAGTTCGCCAACTAAGATCACTCCCTTCAGCTCCCTGAGAAACCAGCTCAATAAGACAGTGATACTTGGTTAATTTGTACATTCAAAAACCTAACTACTTGCCTACTACCCTCCTGCAAGACCAGAAAGTTCACCAACTAAGATCACTCCCTTCAGCTCCCTGAGAAACCAACTCAATAAGACAGTGAAAGTATGTCCTGTTTCTGTATGTTTGTTCTGAATTAAAAGACTCTGCTATGTTAGGTAAGCTTCCTACACAGGATAGCCAGCAGCCAATAACCCCCAATCTCCACTTCCTTACTAGTGCTGAATCTCACTAAATATCTTGCTCGACTATTCCTATTGCTTTTTTTTATAGTATCTTTTCTCTCTCCCTCCTGTTATCAGCCCCTTGCTTAGGAACCAGTCATTGCAGTTAAAAAACTGGCCACAAGGTGGCGCCTTATTACTAGCCTAATTGCACCTCATACACTTTTTTTAACCTACCTCATCCCTTACTGACTTTGTCTTTTAAACGGAGTCTCTTTCACTGACCTGTTCTTTTTCACCCTTCCCTCCCTGACCTTGCTACACAATACTCCTACCACACTCCTGTACCCTAACATAGTATATCTCCTCAGATTAGCCTAATATACCATTATACTTTCTCTCACTCTCTGACCTACCTGCTGTTTTCCTCCACTCTATAGATTGTCATCCTTAGTAATCCACTCTCTTGTGTCTTACTGTAGGTCCTTATTTTCCCCACAGCTCTCCTAACTTATCAGTTCTATGGCTATACTATAGCTCTCCCATCTCCTTTCATCTCCCACTCTCCCATAAGGCTCTACAACTTTGATTTCCCTTTCCACTCTTTCATCCCACTTTCCTCCCCATCCACCTACCTCATCTAAACTCCTACCTCTATGCTCCACCTCCACCACTAATCCTTCCCTCTGTCTTCCAACCTAACGCTCTCTTTCTCGCGTATTTCTGCCTAAGACCTGCAATCTGAGTTACTCCCCTCTCACCCTCCCCCAATGTTACCTATTAACCTTTAAATATACCCCACTATTCACGGACGCCATCTTTCTTTCCCCGCTCTCCACCTGGCTACTGTGTGTTCTGTCTCGGATGCTTGACCTAAGCTGAGTAAGCATTTTCTACTTTTATTAAAAATGCTGCTTGTAATGTCTGCCTACTTAAACATAAATGTCCTAACTTAAACTGTGTGATCTTTTTTGGATGCTTGACTTGTATTGAGAGTAAGCATTTTCTGCTTGTAATAACTACACTGTTTGTGAATATCTGCTTTTTAAACACTATGTTCTAATCGACACTTTCTATGTACCTTGTGCATGATTTTTTTCTCACTGATGGACTGAAACTTGTGCCGATAATTACTCGGTCCTGTTTAGCGTGTACACGTGGGCTTATAATTTGTGTGCATCATAGAGTGACATTGAGAAAGTCTGTTTGTTCATTAAATTGAGTCCTATCAGAAGCCTAAAATGCTTGCTGTGTAAAGCTTTTTATACTCAGCCGAACACCTTTGCCACTATCACTTTTAACTAGTTAGTCCCTAGGAAGCTTATATCCGTACGCTTGAACTTGGGCTTATAATTTGTGTGCGTCATAGAGTGACATTGAGAAAGTCTGTTTGTTCATTAAGGAGAGTCCTATCAGAAGCCTAAAATGCTTGCTGTGTAAAGCTTTTTATACTCAGCCAAAAACCTTTCCTGTTATCACTTTTAACTAGTTAATGTCCCTAGGAAGCTTATAACTGTACGCTTGAACTAGGGACACATTGTCTCTAGCCGAACGTTTACTGTTTATAGCTCTTATACACTAAGCCAAAGGCTTTTTTCCAAATTTAACGGCTGCTTGAGGCTTATTTCTCTAAGCTAGATGCAAGATGCTATTATCTGTATCTGTACCTCTCCCTGGTCATGTACCTATTAGCTGTGTAAAGCAGTTGTATTTAATCTCTGTACTTCCCCTGGAGGCTTTTACCTCGGCAAGCACACAGCAATGAATTAGCTTTTCTTTCTTTTGCCAAATCTTCCTTTTTGGGTTAAAAGTTAACAAAAGTGGTATGTATTTGTTCTACTTACTATACTCTCTCTAAAGGTTATTACCTTGGCAATACTGAACTTCCGCTACTAATTCTGATCATTTTGGCTACCGCAGAGTCCACTTACTGTAACTTTGTCACATTGCACATGTTTTTTGTCTCTCGCTGAATACATTACCAAAGATAGTTAAATGACAATTGGGGAAGTAGCTGTTTTATCTAACATACTTATCTTAGAGGCTAATATAGTACTCCACTCCCTCAATAGCTCGCAGTTGGTGGTTTTGATTTTACCCACACTGAATAAACGCTGCCTGTGCTAATCTCTCTTTAACATAGAACACAGGTCAGTCTTGAACCGATTAGCCATATACAAATGACTACCCAATTTTCAAATCCACATATCTCTTATATTGAACCTATTATATAATGGTTTAAGTAAGTACTTTAGAGCTTAACAATCGCTTTTTGTGAAGGGCATACTGATAGCCTCATTTAATAATTAAAGTATGGAAAACTATTGCCTCTGCTCTTATATTCAAGCTTTCAGCATGTAATAAGAACAGTTGTTAGACTTCATTGATTTATCTGTGTATTTCATTTTATTGACTAGATGTATTTTAACATGAATACATTGCAGATGTTTTTAGCTAATACTCAAGTGTATGTGATATAATTGAATTTGCTTTTCTAACATTATCACTGTTAGCCTTACTATCTTCTCTCTCTTCCTACCCTTCACTAGCTTGGTTAATTGGTACATTCAAGAACCTAACTACCGGCCTACTACCCTCCTGGAAGACCAGAAAGTTCACCAACTAAGATCACTCCCTTCAGCTCCCTGAGAAACCAACTCAATAAGACAGTGAAAGTATGTCCTGTTTCTGTATGTTTGTTCTAACGTAAAAGACTCTCCTATGTTAGGTAAGCTTCCTACCCAGGATAGCCAGCAGCCAATAACCCCCAATCCCCACTTCCTTACTAGTGCTGAATCTCACTAAATATCTTGCTCAACTATTCCTATTGCTTTTTTTATAGTATCTTTTCTCTCTCCCTCCTGTTATCAGCCCCTTGCTTAGGAACCAGTCATTGCAGTTAAATAACTGGCCACAAGGTTACACCTTACCACTAGCCTAATTGCACCTCATACACTTTTTTTCTAATCTCCCTCATCCCTTACTTACTTTGTCTTTTAAACGGAGTCTCTTTCACTGACCTGTTCTTTTTCACCCTCCCTTGCTACACAATACTCCAACCACACCCCTGTACCCTAAACGTAGTATATCTCCTCAGATTATCCTAATATACCATTATACTTCCTCTCACTCTCTGACCTACCTGCTGTTTTCCTCCACTCTATAGATTGTATTCCTTAGTAATCCACTCTCTTGTGTCTTCCCGCTCCGTTCGCCCTTTGGGCTCACTCCGCTCCCCTACCCTGCCCCCAATTCCCACCCAACCCCAGTGTCTCAACTTATACCCTCATAAACACACCCCCTTTACCATAAACCAATCATACTATCACTACCAGCCACACCCCTACATTTTTATCACCACTCCCCTCAGGAATATATCTCTACCCACTACCACTTGCCTAATCTTCCACAAGTCAACCCCTACTCTCAGTCCTTCCCCTCTAATACCTACTATACACTCTTCTGCCATGCCTTACCAATGACAATTTTTACTAGTACTCTCACTCCTAGCTACTCTTACCACTACTTACCTCCTAACCTCCTATGAACAACCCCTCTTCTCTACTCTTACCATCCCTTCCAAACAAACTCTAACACCTTATCCAGCTTTATCTACAACCTTTCTCAATGTCATCTACAAGCCCAGTTACTTTCAAGCTAAATATAGTCTAATTCATATTAAATGCTCAATTCTAAACAATAGAAAATTATTTGACTACCATTGTAAGGCCTCTCCAATACTACAACTTTATACTACTCCACTCCTTAATAGATGGAGACATTCACCCCAACCCTGGTCCAAGCCCTTCCCCACCCTCCACTAACTGCAACCAATACAAAACAATCCCTTTACCATCAACCAAACCCTCCAAATCACTCTCAATAGCCCATCTAAACATACGTAGTATTTGCAACAAAATACCACAAATTCATGCCCTTCTAGATGTTCAGCAGTTTGACATCCTCTGCTTAACAGAAACATGGCTCAAACCCACAATAAAAGATAACAAAATGATCCCCCCAGGCTATAATATCTTTCGACAAGACCGCACAAATAAAAAAGGTGGAGGGGTAGCAATTCTCTATAAAGCAGGACTACAAATTACCAAAATAAATCATAACCTACCCTCAGATAATAATGTAGAAATAATTATGTCTAAACTGCAGCTTAACTCTCATAAATCAGTTAACATCATCTGCACCTACATTCCCCCAGGTAAAATACTACAATACTAGAAAACTTACTAAACTGGTTTTCTTCAAATCTCCCTCAGGAAACAATACTCCTAGGAGACTTTAATATTGACTGGAATTTATGTAGCCACACTAATCCATCCACCCTGATCACCTTGTTTGACTTCTCACAAGCTATAAACTTTCCAACTAGAACAAATAAACTTAATAATAAAGAAAGCATCCTGGATTGGATACTAACAAATAGCCCACAACAAAAATATACAACAGGAACCCTCCCAGACAACCTTAGCGACCACTCTCTAATATATATCATCAGACATAAAACAAGTTTAGCTATCCCTATTTCAGTCAGAACAGCCCGTATCAAAAAACATTTTGGCCATGAACTGTTTCAAACCGAACTTAAGCATTGCAACTGGTCACCTCTTAAGTCTCTCCCTATAAATGAAGCACTTAACTACTTCAATACCACATTCCTGGCAATCTTAGACCATCATGCCCCAATGCACTCCATAAGAATGAAAACTAAACCAGCCCAATGGCTCTCAAATCATACTAAGAAACTAATCCTTAGTAGAAACAAATCTTGGGCAAAATGGCGTACCACAAGAAATGCTACTGATCACCAAACTTTTAGACAACAAAGAAACATAAAAAAAGCTATCCTACAAGATAAAAATAACTTTTATATCCAACCACAACAATCATCCCTTCAACAACCATAAAAGTTCTGGACTACTATTAACACACTACTATCCCCAGGCAAAGTAGCCACGCCTAATCCACTAGGCTCCAACCCTGACTGCCCAACACAAACAGCAAATGCCTTTAATAATTTCTTTACTACTGCTATACTAAATCTAGCAAATCAACAAAAACCTGATACCTCCAAATTGCCCAGTCCAAGCTCCATTCCTCCCCCCTTCCACCTTGAACCTATACCCACCTCCTATATCTATTCCTTACTTCAAAAATTAAAACCTACTACCCCCTCAACTGATAAATTACCAGCAGAATACCTTCAAATAGGAGCCAAAGCTATTGCCTATCCCATCTCCATATTGATTAATAGAACCATAAAAGAAGGCACTATACCATCTATCTGGAAAATCTCACACATTATTCCTCTTGACAAAGGTGGAGACTCCATTGATTTCTCCAACTATCGCCCTATAGCTCTACTCTCTCCACTCGCTAAAATAATGGGGAAATGTATCCACAAACAATTACTACACCACCTACTCCGCTATAATCTCCTAGCTGTCAACATGGTTTTCGGCCATTCCATAGTACCACCACAGCCTTGTTATCCTTTGCTAACTGTATCAACAAAAATCGTAATAAAAATACTCTTTCCTCAGCATTCTTTGTAGACCTATCCAAAGCCTTTGACATGGTAAATCATCAACTTCTCCCCCACCTTCTGAAGTCCCTCTCTCTCGACAATCCTGCTATGAACTGGTTTACATCTTACCTGGAAAACCGAAAACAAGCAGTTCTCTGGCAAAACCATCTTTCAGACCTCCTTCCCACCTCCCTAGGTGTCCCTCAGGGCTCCATTTTAGGACTATTGTTTTCCATTTTCATAAATGACCTTCATCTTTCTACTCCACACTCTACCTGCATTCAATATGCAGATGACTATCATAATTTGTTCTGGCACATCCCAAACTGAACTTCATTCTCTCACACAAAAAGCTTTCACCACTATAGAACAATGGTTCTCCAACCACTGTCTTCTCCTTAATCCAAAAAAAAAACAAACTTTTGCTCTTTACACCCTTTTATTTGTCTCCCCCTCTTCATTTCACACTCACATCCAGTAATGGTACCCTTATTTCTCTGGACCCCACCACCAAACTCCTAGGAATTACAATTGACAATCAACTAAAGTTTGACATTCACATAAACACCACAATGAAAACTATTAACAGAAAACTCGGCTCCCTCTATAGAATCAAACCTTTCCTTACACCTGAAGCCAGGACCACAATAGCTAGAACTCACTTAATCTCTACCCTATTATATGCTTCTCCCATATATACCAATCTTTCTAAAAATAATCTTAACAAACTAGCTAGATCATATAACAATATTGCCAGATTTGCTACAAACTCTCCTTACAGGACTCATCACTGCCAGAACCTGAAACAACTAGGCTGGCTTGAATTACCTCATCAATTACAATTTAACCAACTTATAATTGCCCACAAAGCCCTATACCAACCCAACACCACCCCAATTCTTCTACCCTCATAAGGTCATATAATAACCTGAGGAATCTACGTTCCGCTAACAAAATGTTGATTCACACTTCCTTATCATATAACTTAGCAGGCGACTCCATATTCTCTAACTCAGTTGGTAAAATATGGAATGAATTACAACAAGACCATACAACCCTAACCTCTCTCCCACTATTTAAAACTAACCTAAAACATGTCCTCTCTAACCACTGGTTATGCTCTTGTACCAACCCTGACTAACTATTATTCTCTAATTACCTGTTTCACTCAAAACAAAATATCCTGAACTATAAACCTCTTTATGCAACTCTCTATAAACTAACCTTTCTTTCTTAATTTCTAGCACTGTCACTCCTGAGTACTACTTTCCATGCTTGACTCTAAGTCACTTTTTAACGGTACTTTCTTGTAAATTTTGTATTTGGATTTGTAAATTTTTACAAATTACAATTTGTAAATTTTGTTAATCTGATGATGTAACATTCTATATTAATGTCTTTCTCTAATAGTGGTTATATATGTTTTTCTGTATGTTTTTTAGTATATATTCTTTTTTTTTACTGGAGCTTTTCTCCCCGGGCCTCCACTGAAAATGGACATGTATCCAGTTGGATTAGCCCGGTCAACAAATGTAAAATAAAAATAAAAAAAATAATAAATTTAAAAGTTGATGCCAAAAGAAACTTTGTCAATTAAAGCCGTATAAACATACTATTCATCAACATAGAAATAAATTAATTTATATTGTATGTATTCCACTTAATACTCATTTTGTATCTGATGTATTCAATAAATAAACACAGCATTCCTAAAAAATTCATAAATGAATAAAAATAACATTTCTCCTCCACATACATATGAAAGCCTCAAACATTATTATTTAACCAACTGGCATTATTTAAAATGTAGTAAATGCATTGTACGTCAACATCATTTTCTTAAAAAAATCATAATGTACAGGGTCACTCTACCTCAATTTATTAAAATCAACTGATAAAAATACTATAACCTAATTATTATTATTGTTCCCCAGTATATACTACAAAAGTGTCAAACACTACTCTAGATTTTTGGACGACATTTACATTTTATGGGAGTATAGTGTTGAGAGGTTCAATAGTTTTATCGAATTTCTCAACCACAGTAGTGAATTCCTCAAATTTACACATTCTCACAGCTATCAGGGTACAGCATATCTTGACACGTACATCTATAGTCAGGAAGGAGGTTTTAAATCTCGTATCCACCGTAAGAGTACATTTTCCAGTGACTACCTTGAATATGGGAGTTGTCATCCAGAGAAGGTTAAATACAACATCTTCAAAGAGCAATGTATACGTGCTGCACATATGACTTCTCACTATAATGAAATGGTTGAGGAAATAACATTCATCACCAGTTTGTTTCAGGAGAGAGGTTATCCATTAGACGATGCAAAATGTAGGACAATACATTATACAGGAATGGGGGGAATAAATTTAAACCTTTATTGGAATCAGGAAATGTCAACAGATTTGTACAAGATAAAGGGAGAAACAAGGATCATGACAATGTTCAATATCAGAGATCTTGTATACTTATGTTTAATCCGGAAGTAGGACAAGTAATCAATATATTAACCAAATATTGGTATTTGATGCTGGGGGATTCAACATTGACAGACATCTTAGGAGCAAAACCGAGATTTATGTACAAGATGGGACGTAACATTAAAAATTGTCATTATTAATACCAAATGCAAGCCTGCACTTTATCAACTCATCTCTCATATCACCAAATCTGTACATTTCAGCCTTATTTCTCAAGTCAGCTCAAAAGTTTCACCAGGCTTTTGATCCCTTGTGAAAAATAAGTGCCTTTCCATTACAATATTTGTTTGGGGTTACACATTTCCATAAATTAACTTAAGCACTCAGGATTTGCCTGCTTTTCAGCCAGTACCACAATATGGCAGTCTTCCCCCCTCCCCTGCAAACACAGCAGGTGCATACACAAATGAACACTCTTTCAGTGGCTTGTGAGCCAGCTAAATTAAGCAGAATAAATGTTTTTGCACGTCTGTCTTTGCCAGAAAAAGCAGCCTGTATGAAAATATATTCCTGTTCAAACACTCTCCAATTTTCTGCATTATTATTATCAAACACAAGTGTGTGTCTGCAAAATCCTTCTGCCATGCCCACAGATTATATAGTAAAACACAATGCAAAACGGCCCTTGTAATTATGTACAGACATTCTCACACACACAACAGGTACTTGTAATAATATTCAAATGCACAATAAACTCTTTGAAATACTGTACTCTGTGAAATATGATTTGAAATAACTGAACTTTGCAAAGTAACTACACTGTAATACTGCACACACTTGCAAACAATTTGCTCACTTTGGATATTTTGAATATCTTCAGTTAATATGAAAAAGTAGCACAGTGAGAAATATGGTCTTTTTCCCTTTTTTGTACATTTTATGCGATTCAGATATTGTTTCAAACGTTTTGCAATTATTTTGAATATTTTTATCAATATGTCACAGTTTCAGAAATTTCACTTAAGAAATTAGTTTTGAGCCTTCTGAGTGCTTTATTTTATAGTTGTAGCGAATTTAATCATTTAAGTGAGTTTTAGTACGTGGAATTTGTTTCTGACCTGTTTTGTGAGTGGTTTGAGCAGTAGGGGTGATCCACTCATATATTCCTCCAACTTCAACTGGTTGCTTCATGGCTGTGACCCTGGATCCCATTTTGACACCATGTTACTCATCTTATGTGCATTAAGAAGAAAATGAGGCTTGGGTGTTTGTTTAAATAGTTTATTGCATACAAACACATCAGGATGGATAGCAGGAACATTGAACTATCTAACTGACTGACTACATACTTGCATGCTCACACTCTGGCTGCTCACTTAAAATGGCACTCTTGCTCGCATGTGCTCAATACTTATATGCACGTGCTAGCTCACAGGAAACCTTCTTAAAAGTATATCACACAGTCTGATCTACAAAGTATACACATACCTTCTTTTTTTAACAATCCTCATTCACCCAGTTGCTCAATTCCTCTCTCACCTGTCCTCCTACTGAACATTAGTCTGAATTTATTGTTTCCACAAATTTAATTTAGACAAATTTTACATTTTCCAAGATCCTACCCTCTGTCTCTTTTATATCCTTTACCATATTCAAAACTTCAATTACAGCTGGTAAACATTTTGATTTCCATTTTATAGTATTCCATTTTTGACAGTCAAGAAAGTAAAATGCAGTAATGTCTTATTACATCTAGGCAATTGAAATCCTATGTCTATCCACAAAAGAATAATTTCCTCATTTACTTCAATTTGTCCTCCAATATTTCTGTCAAATAATTCTGTATGGATTTTTTAAACTCTGCCATCTCATTAAATTACCAAAAACACATTCTCCAATTATGTTTCTCATTCCCATCACACATTCAGCATTTGCTATTGACCTGAGCAAAAAATATCTGCTGAAGATTACTTGGGGCATAGTAATACACATACAAACACCTCCAAGCAGAAGTCCTAAACCTTCTGGACTTTTGCAGATTTGAGAGTCCTATGGACTTCTTCCCACTGTTTCTTTGCAAACTGATTTTCTATTTTTCAGCAAAAGCTTCACTTCTACTCTCAACTAAAAACTCTACCAGAGCTAGCCTTTCACTCAGCACACCCGACCCTTTCTCATAATATTCATCTTTTCTTATTTGCTCCTTCTCTAATTACAAAAAATATACTTGTAATCTACTGATTGCTACTCATACCTAAACAACTTATCTTTCTACTTGTAAATATGTATATATGAAAATATGAATGAAATTTGATAAACAACCTGAACAAATGTAAAACAAGGGCTAAAATACTTTCACTGGAACTGCATTATACACAAACTCTTATGTATCACTGGATTCGTATTTATGGTTAATTCTATTTCTCTCCTGAATTTTTTTCTATGTATCACCCTCACATTATTTAATGTATACTATTACTTGTTATACTATTACATTATTTGTGTACTACTTTATTACTTGTTGCACTATTGCACTGTATAGTACTATATGGAGGCGATCTCCCTGGGCCTCCACTGAAAATGGGTCACCCAGTCGGACTTTCCCAGTAACCAAATGTCATATAAACAAATATACACCGTTATCAATCTCTAACCTGCAGTCATACCTTCTGCTTTGCCTCATTCCACATTATTACCTTTCCTCTGCAGAGATATTTGAACTCAGTATCTTGATTCTTTTATTGATTTCCATCAGTAAATTCAGCAGTCTCTGGTCTGTGTTCTACATATCTAACTACAGGCATCCATAGTCATGCACCTTTAGTAGACTCACTAGTTGAACCAACCAGCTGAATGCTTGTGGACTAATTTCAAAGGTAGCGTTTGAACTACCAGCAAAGAAGTTTTGAGGATTAAGTGCCCGTACATCATACGTACCTTATGCCTTGCACATAGAACATATTTCTGATCTCTGGTGCCGGGAAGGTGTAAAGATTTTGGTATGCTAGCCGGATGTTTGGCTATCCTTGACAGGATATTCAAAGAGTGAAGAATACTGCAACAGTGATAAGCAAGGTCATCTACATAGTTATGGCTCATATACATAGTACTAGCAGAAAACTACAGATCAAAGTGGAAAGAAATGATGTTGAAATTGGGGGGGGGGGGTAGAGTTTTGAATGCAGGCAACTGAGGAGAAAAGTAACAACCATACAAAATAGCAGAAATATGTTGAGTACTAAGCCAAAATGGGAATGGTGAAAACAGATTTTTTTATAATAAGGAAGACTGTACATAGTGGCACAGAAAACAGGCAAGAGGGAGCTGGACTTTACTGGTAAAATTAGTCAGGGAAACAAGGTATTGGGACCAAATAACTAAAAAGCGGAAAGTCATACAAGTGGGATGAGGCCAAGCAGAAGTTCAGACTGCAGGTTGGACTGCCTTCCCTACCAGAGGTAAACAACAGTGTATAGGCATTGAGAAAGGCATAGGGGATTGTTAATGCATCTAGAACAGAAACTGTTGTAAAAAAAAAAGTGATAATTAGTAGGGCATATAAAATAGCACATAACTATAAGAATCAATTAGAGGAAATCATAAGACTGTATATTGCCTTTCCATTCTCATTTCTCAAAGAAACAATAGGAGGATATTTGTATGGCTCTCAAGTATGCAACAAAAATCTTGAAGATTTATGATTTTTGCATGAAAGTGTTTACACAGGTATTTTTATAACCCAAGTAGACTTCAAGAGATTTTCTGCCAGAGGTAGACAGCAGTTACTGGAAGTGTGATGGAAACCAGAGGGTTATTTGGGAACATAGTTTTTGGAAAAACAGCAAGTTGATAAGAGTTTAGAAATTCTCCATGGGGTACCTTTGTAAGGAATGGTGGGGAACTGAATTGCCCAGACACAAGGCCCTATTAATTTTAATGTTGTTGGCTGCCAAAAGGCAATTACTAGAAAATGGAATTCAAAAGCAAAACCACCTGTAAAGAACTGGAAGGATCTATAGAAAAGGGAAGAAGTAAACTACATAAAAATAAATGGAATCTGTGGGAACAATAGATACAAAATAATGTACAGGATATGTTGGAAGACAGAACTTTAGCAATTTAGGTAATGTTAAACTGAATTAATAATCATATGTGCACAATGTGTACAAAACAGAACAAATGCTGTAATTTTTTTTTCTTTTGTAGATGAATTACTCACGTAAGTGTGCAATGTCTGATGTTAATAAAAATGTTCAAAAATATGTTAAAAAATTAGCTGTGATAGTATATCTACAATACCAGTGTGTGTTCATGGTGCTGAACACCTTTGCGAGGTCCACATATGCAGTGTGTACTGATTTGCCTACATCCATTCCTTCAGTAACCTTTCAAGGAAGTCAACCAGGTTACCTGGCCAGGATCTGCCCTTAACAAATATGAACTGGCTTGGCTCAAGAGTTTGTAGGTTATCTATGTCCTTATTTATTAATGCAATAATGATCCTTTCCATAGCTTTACAGATGAGGCTGGTCAGACTTATGGGTCTATAATTTCCTAGGTCTGTTGATGTCCCAACCTATGTGCAGGGGGAAGACATTGAATTGCCTCTGTAGGGGGTTTAACATGTCTTGTATAAGGCTGGCCAGAAAGCATCCTGGTATGTCATCTGGCCACATAGAAGCAGTGCTCTTGTTCTTAGATACTGCCTCAATGATGTGTTCATGGGTGATTTGAGTGGAGAGTACAGATGCGGGTATGAGATCTTAAAATGTAAGAGGGTGGAGGGGATCGAAGGTAGAACTAAATGTATCTGCTAGTAGACCAGCAACTTTCTCTGGGTTTGAATAATTGATATTTTCTATTTTCTATTTGCTCTGCACAGTTCTAAGCAATGTTTCTAACAGTTAAAGTTGGCTTTATGGTTGCCCTTTGCCTGGGTGATAATTTTTTACCTCATATCTGGCATTGGTTGATTGATCAGGGGCTGGAGATTCCTATTACTTTAGCAGGAGCTTATTTTTTTGCATCGAGAGGATGACTTTTCTTAAAAGCATTTTTTCTTTTATTATAGAGCCTGTTTATTTGTATTTGAGTTCCACCATAGGGGGCTAATTTTGAATTTAACATTGTATTTACTTTGGAGGTAGACAGATGCATCTATAGAGCAATTCACATCTGCATAGAATTCGACAGTAAAGGATACCATATAAGACGTGAGGTCTTTGAGTTGGAAAAAGATGCTGAATTTATCCAGGTCATCACTCAATGTCTGAGTACTGAGGTTATTGAAAAATATTTCTGTCTTCATTCTTAAGGTGAATATGACTGACTTTTGTCCTGATTTGACAAGGGATTGTGTTGCAATTAACAGGAGCAGAGCTATCCCATATTAGTGAAGACCAAGTCCAGGATTTTATTTCCCTGGATGAGGTGCACACAAACTGGCCTTGAGAATCTGTATTGATAAAATCCAGAAATCTGTGACATACATGTTAGAGAATGTATACATCTCTCAGCTGATGCAGGGGTAGCTGAAGTCCCCTAGTAGAATGGTGTATGGCTTAATGCATAGGGACGCCTTACTAGTTAGGAAGGAGTTATGGGCCTGATGCGACAGAGTTCTGTAGTTACTCATAATGTGATAAGGGGTCTTGTTAATGTAAGTTGGATGTGGAGGAGTTCCAGATGGCTATCTTGACTGACTATTCTAGAAATATGCTTTTTCATAAATATGGAGGCACTGCTACCTTTAGTAATGCAGTGGGCCTTAGAGCATGACAGACATTGAAACCCTGCAATAAAGGGGTGCATTCAATGGTCAAGAACCAGGTCTCTATAGCAAAGCACATATTAATATTTTCCAGGGTAAGTAGTGCTTCTAGCCTTGAGCAGCATTATTATCTGGATTCTGTTTTATGTTGGAAGTCTTCGTTTTTGATGACTGATGTTGCCTAAAATAGATATGTGGTGGACAAGACTTTCAAAAGCCTTGGGGTGATAGAGGAAAGCCACCCCGGCAAAGCTACGAGGACTGACCATTTCCTAATAGGCTGCTATATATTGGACTCCCCTTTGAATGACATTGGAAGTTAAGCTAATTCTTGAAGTCCATCTTTTGATCATACTGTGGCATCATTGTTAGTACTGGTAAAGCTACGGAAAGCTAGGTTCATACCTGTTCTCAGACACACATTCCGAGAGTTCCATCAAGTCTCTCCATATAGGTTCATAGGTGTGTACCAGGCTAATGGCCCTGCAGCCTTTACAAGCCTAGCCCATAGGATTACCCTGGCATGTCACCGATCTTAGTTCCCAGTGCCTCTGTTGAGGAGAGCCACTTGAATAATCCACAGGGTGAATTTTCTATTTCCCATCCACTCAAGATTTCTCTTGAAGAGGGCCAATGAGGTGCTCTGTTTGACATGTATGGGAAGTCTATTCCATAGCATGGGCAGTCTCTGGGTTATGAACCTGTCCATCCCTCCAGCTTGTTCTGTTGATTGTGGTAATGAGGTTGAGGTTTCTGGAGAAGTTTACTATTAATATCTCAATGTCGGAATATACGCCTATGAATTATTCCAACTACAGATGTTCAAATAGGTCATATGAGTACATTCCAAATGTTCAAATGTTATATTTGCGAATGTCCTGTGCATTCGCAATAAATAAATGTTCGAAGGGATGTACAGAGATCGCGGTACAGTGTGATTAGGGAAATACATCCCTTTCCTCACTGTAGTGTGATCTCAGAGTTAGAATATATAGTTATGGGGGGGCACAGCCCCCCACAGGGTGGGTACAGGGGTGGCTTGCCCCCCTGCATAAATTGGATGTTAGTTGCAGGAGGATGGGGTTTACAGTAAGGGTGGTATTGTCTTTAATTGCCTTAAAATGTTGAATTTGACATTTTTGGCAATTACTGCAGATTTACAACTATCTGAACAGTCATAAATCTGCAGTTTTGCCATTAATTGTAGATATTTAAGTACAAAATTATTTTGAATTTCGTAAATTTAATAGTAAACCCTCTGGAGCATGTGGTGTGGAATTTCATTAGATGCAGCATTTCTAACAGAGCTGGGTAAACATGTATTTGCAAGTCAAGCAGAGATCGCCTCTTAGTAGGTGACAGGAGACAGAGGATAGTTGGTGTTTTTTTGAGTCTGTCCATATATGACATGTTTTTAAGGCTCAAGATCCTCTTTGTGAGGTACTTTGTGGCCGCTCCAGTTGTTGCAGGTGTCTAGTGAGGTGTATGCCAAATGGGGCATTATACTTGATGATTGCCCTAATAAGGGAAGAGTAGTGGGAGACAATGACCTCTTTCTTCCTGGATGCAAAACCCTTAGTAATGAGATGTGCCACAATGAAGGACTTTCTGACCACAGTGGCAATGTGGTGGTCAAAAGAGCGGTTGCTGTCAACCTGTGTTCCCAGATCTCTTATAACTCCTTCTGTGTTCAGTGGACAACCATCGATGTGGTAATTCATGGGAACCAGGTTTTTCCCAAAGGGGATGACAACACATTTTTTGACATTGAGCTTAAGGGCATGGATCTGACACCAGTCATTGGTCTCAGTGAGACCTTTCTGTAGGATCTCAACATCACTTGGGGAGTTAATAGCAGCTCCCAACTTGCAATCGTCTGCGAACTTTGCCAGCCAGAATCCCTTTGTGTTGGCCTGGACTTCAGAGAAGTAGATACCAAACAGGCGAGGACCCAGGACCGAACCCTGTGGGATTCCACTTGTGACAGGTCAGCAGTCTGACTTGGAGTTGGATACTTTCACACAGTGGGTTCCATCTGTGAGCCAGTTTGCAACCCACCTAGTGATATAGGGATTGATGCCTAGCTTAGTGAGTTTTTCTATGATTCCTGTGTGGGGAATGGTATCAAAGGCCTTGGCCAGATTATGGTAGGCTGTATGAATTACTTTGCCTTCATCCACAGCTCTGGTGACTGACTCAAAGAAGTCGACCAGGATGAGCAAACATGATCTACCCTTCATAAATCCAAACTGTGTGGGATCCAGAATTTGGAGATTCCCTATTGCCTTGTTTATTAGGTCCATGATGATGCATTCCATAGCTTTGCATATCTGACTCGTCAGGCTAATGGGGCAATAGTTCTCAAGGTCTGTAGTCACTCCTCCTTTGTGGAGAGGGATGACTCTAGCAGTGCCCCATTTGGTAGGGACAAAGCCTGAGAGGAGGCTGTGACTTAACAGGGCACACAGGTGTGGTGCCAGTTCACTCTGTAGTTCATGTAGAACACAGCCAGGGATATTGTCAGGTCCCATCACAGCTGTATTCTTGGCCTTGGACAATGCTGTTTTAACCTGTGCAGCAATAATATTGGGTGCCTGGCAATCTACTGGTATTGTGATTGGTCCTTGGGTGGGGGGAAGAGGTGTAAAGTTGGCACTGAATCTGTCGGCCAGTATATTGGCAATATCTGTTAGCTCAGTATGGGAGGTACCGTTGTGCAGTAGCAAACAGCAAATCTGGGTATTGCCATGGAGATTCTTTACATAACTATAGAAGGCCTTGTGGTTCCTTTCACTATCTGCTGAAATTCTGTTTTCATAGCTAGCTTTAGAGGATTTGATGAGGGATCTCAACTTTTTAAGGTTGATAAGGGAGTTTTTCCAGTTTTGGGACTTCACCTTATTCCACATCAGTTTCCTCCTTCTGTTGTAGAGTTTGTTTATGGCAGGGGACCACCAGATTGGGTTCCTTTTTTTGGAGAGCATCTTGGTTCTATTGGGTATGGCGAGATCCATGCATTTGTGTACATGTTCGTACAGTGCATTGGTGCATGATTCGGTGGTCATGCAACTATTCCCCATTTGCATGGGTGCCGTGAAGTTAGCCACCTCTGTTTTTAGAAGCCCAAAGTTAGCTTTGAAGAAGTTTTTCATGGTGGTTACCTTTGCGGGGGGTTGGAGGGATGTGAATTTCCAAGGTGATTAATTTGTGGTTGGATCTAACCAGGGAGAAGTTGACTATTGGTGTAGAGCAACGTTCACCCATGTTAGTAATGACCAGGTCAAGGAGGTTACTACGTCTAGTGGGGCTAAGAACGAGCTGGTCCAGGTCACTGGAATTAATGAATTCCAGGAAACGTTGGGCAAATGTATTGGTACACGAGTAGTTTTCCCAGTTAATGGAGGGGTAGTTGAAGTCGCCCAGTATGAGAGTGTTAGGTTGGACCCTAATATTCTCCAGGGTGCTTGGGAACATGGAGTGTGAATTTCGGGACCTGTAACAGGTGATGACCTGAATCGCTGTCTTAACCGATGTTAGCTGCACTTGAAGCATCTCTGATACAATATGTTAGGCTATCAGTCTGGAGGTGTGCGCATCCTTTATGAATATGGAAACACCGCCACCTTTGGAGCTTCGGTCCAAGTTCTGGGGCTGAAAGGAGTGGAATGAGTTATAGCCTGGTAGTGCAGGGGTGCTTTCTGCTGCCTTGAACCAGGTCTCTGTTACAGCACAAATGTCGATGTTCTCCATTTTAAGGAGTGCTTCAAGCAAGTGCATTTTGAGATTTAGACTTCTAGCATTGAGCAGCATGACCCTCAGATTGCATTTGCTTGTAGCTGTTATGGTGGTAATTTGGTCTTTGGAACAGCACCTAAAAATGCATTATAGGGGTGGCAAGAGCCTTGGCCAGTATCTGGAAGCCCAGGGGTGACAGATGCAGGCCATCTCTGACAAAGCATCGAGGTCTGTCAATCATGTCACCCAGGCAGATTCTGGATGCCCTTAGAATGACACCAGAAACTTAGCCAATTGTTGAAATCAATAATTTTCTGCTTGTACTGTGGTATCATTCTGTGTGATGGTAGGCTGCTCAGGGCTAGGGTCATACTCGCCTGGGCTGCATAATCCAAGAGGTCCTCCATGTTTCTTTTTATGTAGTCCAGGGAGGTATATCTCAGGTCATTCACACCCACATGTACAATAACAGAGGCATATTTGTACCTGTTGTTGAGGGATCTGAGTGCATGTGTTATGTGGCAGATCCTGGCACCTGACAGGCAGCTGACTAACTTTCTCCTTATTCAACCTAGTGAGTGGAACATCAGTGTGCCTCACTATCAAGTCACTTATGACTAGTGTGTTGGGCATGGTGTTTTGCCTTAGGGGATTTGGTTGAGTGGCACACTGTTTAGGAGAGTTGTGTATCTCGTGATTAGTGTTGTGTTGTGGATGAGTGTGTTTCTGCCTTCGAGATCTCTGCTGTTTGGGTAGATTTTTACTAACAGCCTCAGCGAAGGTGGGTGTGTGGTTTGTCTTTTTATGTGAAGGCAGCGCTGGTGTGTGTTCTGGAGGGCTATGTGTTCCATGTGGTGCCAGTGTTGACCTTCTCCTCTTGGCCTGCTATTCCGGTCTTGGCTGGAGAGTGCATGGCTTCCAATTTGGATATACAAGTGCATCTCTCGCAAGTCTGAGTGTTGGGAGGTAAGAGGAGAGGGTTGTCAGTGTACATGAGGCAGTTGCTACATTGCCTCATGATGCCCAAGTTCACCAGATTAATAGGGGAAAGTACAGGGAACTGAGCTTTAGACATGCCTGGAGGGATGGGCATTAATAAGTACTGGAGCGGTTTACTTGTAGAATGTTTAGTACTGTAGCACTTTTGCATGCTACAATAATTGCTACAAGATGCCTGGTAAAGTGCTAGACTAATTAAGCTAGTAAAAGTGCAGGGGAGGAGAGAACTAGCAGATCAAAGGGATAAATTGAAGACCAGACTTTTTGGCACTGCTCAGAAGCTTACAAACAGGGAAATACACCAAGTCATTTACACCCACTTGTACTGTGTGTCATATTTATACTCGTGATGCAAAGACTTAAATGCCTTTGTGAGGCGATTGAATCCTGGCACCCAGTGGGCAAACAACAGTGATCTTATCTGTGCACAAAATGGTGAGGGTTGCATCAGTGTGGCTCACAATGGAGTCACCTATGAGTAAAATGCCGGACTGTGTGAAGGTTCACTTTTTGAGATTTTGAACTGAGACATTGCGAGTCTGATGTATGTTTTAAGGTTCCAAAAAATGTTGCAAAGTACAAAAGATCACAAAATTAACTTTTCTTGATTACCACCCACACCAGTTATATCCTTTTTTTTTCTTGCTGATGTCAAACACAGCTCGTCACAAATGAACTATCCTACCTTAATTCTTACAACCCTTTGCGCATGCGTGCGTGCGTGTGTGTGTATGTGTAATAAATATATCCTCCTGACTAATCCTACTATTCTATTATTCTATCAGGGAACACAAATGTAGCACAGCTACACTCATTCAATTCCAGATAGCTTTATTGAATGCTTTCTCTGCATCAAGACTCTCCAACAGCAGTGATGCTTGCTTAGACTTCTCTCTGGAGCATCACAGTTCTTTTAATGTCAAATACTTGCCTCCACTCCACAAAATTTCATTGAGCCATAGCTATAAAATTTGGTAAAACCTTTGCCATTCTCTAAGATAAAATAGACAAAAACACTTTTATAATCATGGTATAAGACTGGAATGAGTCTATATAAAGCCAAAATGCTGGTACTCGTTTTTTTAATCTTAAACAAAGCCTCCCAGGTCATTACTACATTCTACTCTCCTAAATCCCAAACTTTCACAGGACTGTTGTCTGTTACAGGAGATTAAGTACCATTGTTTTTATTCCATCTCTGTATCTTAGGTATTGACTCATAAACCTCAGGTCCCTCTAACCGTGCCATAATGAAGTCTTTCATAAACATTTCTATTTGTGCCTTGCTTTGGTTTCCCATCTCAATACTTTATGCAGATTTTCATAACATTTAAAATACCCCCTAATACCACTATAGGCTCACTGGTTATTTTTTGTCTTTTGATAGGCTCCCTAAATATGGCTACAACACTTTCTCCTTTCTGTTGACATATTCATTCTGCTAAAGGTTTTTGCACTTATGCATATTATCCAAATACTTCATTTTGCCTTCAACACTGTAGTTCACTCCTCCTCTTGTTCTGAGAGAGTCCCATTCGTCTGCAACACTTTAACCTGTATCAACCCCTCCAAATAATTCCCATCACTTCTATCCTTTTTCTATCAGTTTTACTGTTTTTAAATTTCATTTGCATTTTATCCAATTGATTTGCTATGCTTCTAACATGCGTCTTCTCTAATAACTTTCAAACCATATCCACTACCCAGTCCTTAAAATTCCTTCGCTTTTTAACAGATAAACAGGAAAGCAAAAGTGTCTCATTTTTACATTACTAAAACTGAAACTTGAACGGCTTTTTGATTAACAGCTTCAAAGTCCTTCCCAGCTGGAGCTTTTCTTCTTTACTGATTATGTATGTTCTCCAAATTTCAAGTAACTGAATTTTACCCAGACTGACCACACTTTTACTGGCTTTTTAAACAAATTCTCAGTTTCCACACTGGAACAGCTCTAATCAACCTGTTCCTAAGTCTGCAACTATCTTTAAATTCCTATCACTTTTCTTATTCTTGACATCATCCATTGCACTACAACCCTGTGTGTCCTACCCTTCAATCATCCTGTAATCCAGTTCTTTAGTCTCAGTCCTATGTAAGCCCCCATCATCATCTTAGTAGACTCTTGTGCTGAACCTGACATCTAACAATATTCCCCAGTTAAATTCTCCTGTAATCGATCATAACATTACATCAGTTTTGACCATCAGCTCCTTCTAGTCATGAACCCATGTCAGTTGTCCTCTAGAAGAGCAACCAGTATTTCCTAAGAGAGCTTTGTATGACATTCTTTGCCATTGATTTATAGCAAGAAAGCCTACAGTTTAATTTTTTTTCAGGTTCCACCCCTTGCCAAAAGTACCTTGCATGTTGTCTTCCTGTCCTCAGGCACTTGTATGCTGGCAAATAATCTTATGATCTGTTAGGGGCATAGTTAACACACAAGATAGATTTCAGAGGATCCCAAGAAGCAGACCATCTAGTTCTTATGCATCACCTTTCCGTACCGCAGACTGATATGACGGTGTCTGCATTGCTCTCCTTACTCAGTCCTACATTCTTCTTAATATGGCACTCTCTCTTTTTTCTCCTTTATGAAAATTGAAACAAAATATTCATAACGTTTACCATTCCTCAGCAATCTCTCTTCTCACTCTTCTCCATATTACTAATCCATTCCTCCCTTCTGCATTATATTTAAAAAGTCTTACTTTCCCTTTACTCATGCCAACTCCCTTTCAACCTATACATTTGCTGCTCTCATCTCCTGTCTTACCACACTGCTACTGTAGCTTGTCTACCTCACTAGCTCAATCCGTGACTTATCTTTTGCCTTAACCATTTGTCTCACATTCCTGTCTAGTCACAAGGGCTTTTGTCTCTTTATGCTTCCTCCTCAAATACCTCTCCACAGCCTGTGTAAAGCAACCATGACCTAGTCCCCACAGCTTGTTTTATTCCTTCATTTTTCCCCTGGACACCTAAACTCCACTTTGAACCACTCCCCCTGTACAGTATAATTCTCCCCTTTATAAAATCCCATGCCATTCTTTTTCTTTATACTTTACTCTTCCATAATCTATACTGCAAAGTGCTGTTTATGGCACCTTCTCCTGGAAAATCCTCAATCTCCTCTAACTTGCCTAGGAACATATACAGACTTCCATCCTTCATAGTACAGCCTGCACCACCTAACGGAGCCCATTAAGGTCCAATCTCATTAGCATAGGAGTCATCCTCTGACACATATTCCTCTGTTTGCGCCTTCAAACTCTCATCCTCCTTCCCTTGATGTGACTGGGTCTGAAACAATAAGTCCACCAGCATCTCACCTCATCTAAACAGCCAGTGTGTTTACTGTTGTAATGACCCTACCCACTCCCTTCTTGGTATCGTGTACTTCTTTCGCCTTGACCTCACATTTGATGCCCTTCCTCATATAAACTGCTACCTGCCTGAGACTTTGGTTCAATTAGCAACCCTGATAATGGAGGAAAAGGAATAAAGTGATAAGGCACTCTTGCCTCTCACGGGGACAATGAAGGATTACAGGTGCATGGTGGGTGATTTAATTTTTCCTGTGGAAACTATCAGTTGTGCTTGAGTATGGGAGGGCAGTGCCACTGCTGGCAATCCCCCTTGCAAAAGGGAGGGATGACCTGCATGGACAACCTATTGCACACCACTTTCATTCACATATGCCAAGTATGCTCACAAGACGTAGGACTTAAAAGTAAAACAAAAACTCAAACAAGACACATTATGATAGAAAGTAGCAGAGATGGGCAATACAAAATAAACTTTGGTATTTATTAAAGCAAGGTTTAGCTGCCAATCACTTATCCCAGTTGTAGATCAGTATGCAGGTCTGTGCTAACACCTGCTGGGTTTATAATTGATACATGTAAGATTATCTTGTCTGCATATAATAGCTTCAAGTATGAGTAGTTGAAAAGCAACAAATGAATTAAGATATACAAAAAAGGATCAAAAGTCAAATACAAATGATGATTACAATTATTAAATCTAATCTTAAATTATTTTTAGTAAGGTAACAATGAATGCAAGGGTATGAGGTCCTTTCTATGTAAAAGGTAGGCAGTTAAGGGAAAAGTACTGAAATGGCAATAATGAAATGCCAAACATCTACAACATTGGCTCTACAAATCTCACCAATGCCCACAGGATTTTAAAAGTGTCACTGACTGAGGAAAATACTAGTGATAATACTGCCTTCTTATAAGTAGCCCTGTTTGCAGTAAAGCAGGTCCTCTCTCTCAGCTGGATTGAAAACAAGTGCCTATGCATTTATTTAATAAACATTTTTCAACTGGGAAGGCCCAGCTGGGCACAAAGGCCCCTTTTCAACAGAGGCCCAAGGAGAAAAGTTCCAGTACATGCGGTACAATCAAAAATCTTTTGAAGTAATGTAATAAACAATTTCAGGCAAAATACAATTAAACCAAATTTTACAATGTCAAAATTGATAGAGTAACTATGTACACACAGTGGTAAGCCTTCTTATACTAATTATACACAATACAGGTGAAGCTAGATAAATAACAGAGTACTGAGTTATTTAAAATGGTGGATAGCAAAAGGTTGATTTAATTTTGAGATATAAATTAAATGAGTGGTAAACGAAAGTTATGAGAGGCATAGAGAAAAGGTGGGAGTAAGTGATGACAGTGATAGTTGGTAACAGAGTCATGGAGAAGAGAGGTATTGTAGAAGAGGAGAAAAAGCAAAGACATTATACTTGATAATCTCCAAGGTGGTCCTCCATAGTGGCTAAGTGTATCTATAGCATAGCACAACTCTGAAACTCCCCAGATCCCACACTGTGGGACTAGAACATATCACACACAAGGCAAAGAGGATGCACCCAGCCCCTGCTACTGCATGTCTCAGTTAACAATTATGCACTAAGCAAATAATCTGAAATAACTAAACAAAACGACAAATAAATTATCCAAATTACTGAACAGTTCATTAACTGAATTTCAGTTTGGTGTCTACCCGAGGAAAAATTCTAAAGTCTGCTTGGGAGTATAAAAATAGATATTGTAAACACTTCCAAGCAATAAATCCTATACCTTCTGAACTTTGTTGCATACTTGGGAACTATAAAGATGCCCGCCCTTTGCTTCTTTGTAAATTGCCTTGCCAGTCACTCCCCCAATCTTTTCTAACCTTCTTTGATTGATTCTTATAGTTTTCATGGGTGTGCCTTCGTTGAAGGTTGGGCGTCGGGCTGGCACCGTAAAAATCTACTGCCAATCATAAGTGGACCGGCGTTCCGCTGTGGCGGCCCCTAACCGGGAAAAGCTGAAAGATATCACTACTTTATATGCCCAACTAATTATCCCTTTTCAAAAGCAGCTTCAGTTCTATGCACAACTAAAACCTCTTATCAGAGATGGTCTTTAACTTAACATTCCCTTATCCCTTTCTCTTTGTCTATACTCTGATATTAATCCATGATTGGGAAGGTGGCCTCTAATCTACACTCAAAATTTAGTTAGACCTCATCCCAATCTTTTTCTAGTTATTTGCTTTCCATACCTTGTTTCTTTAATTTTCTCTTAAATATTCCAGCCCCCTCCTTCCTATTTTCTATAACCCTTACTTGCAATCCTTCCTATTTTCTATAACCCTTACTTGCAATCATCTCTACTGACAAAATGCCCTTTCTACATTCCTGTGTTAGCTAGCTGATTTATAGCTCAAACTTTATTCCTAGATGTCAAAACAGTTTTCAGTATTAACTATAGTCTTCTAAGGTGTACCTTATTAAGCTTTGTTCTCATCTGTTCATGTTTTAATACCAACCCTTCATATATTCCAACATATTTATATACACTCTTCTGTTCAAGTTCCTTTATACATATTCCTGTCCCAAGTTGATATTCACTTGGTGCTGCAGCTTTCCTGTTATAAATGCTGCTTTTGCAGTTATCAAGACCAAATGTCACTCTTGTATCATCTGAGAAAGTTTTAACCATTTGTAGTTGTGCTTTTAGATACTTGTTTGATGAACTATATAACTGTAAATCATCCAAGAAAAATAGATGAGATGTCATTGAACAAGCTTGGTTTCCGGAAGTTAAGCTGTAGCCATAGCCTAGTTTACTAAGTAAAACGCATGGGTTAAAAGTAAGACAAAACAGTGGTAACAAAAAATCACCTTGGTATATTCCCCATTTGAATTTTTATCCATATAATAATAATCCCTTTACTATGCACAACTGTTTCATAGCCCCTGCAAAGTATTTAATGTAGGATGCATCTTACAAAGCTGCAAGTCTTCCACAATCCATGAATGTAGGATATTTTTTTAAACGAAAAACATTTTATTAAATTATTACTTATGACACAGGCAATCAAACCATGCTGACATAATCCCAGCTGCAAGCATTTTATATCACAAACCATCTTGCCATAATCTTAGATACAAACATTATACATCACTTATAAGATACCCAATCATTGTTAGTCAAACATGACATAGCTCATTAAAGTCCTGCATTCTTTTAAACCTCACTCCTCCCCTGTATGTATTGTTCCCACAATTCCAATCTTTTCCTATGTAATTTGCTCCTACCCTTTTTTAAAGATCCCAATTCCAGTTGTTTTATCTCTGTTACTATATTCACTACTTCCAGTACAGTTAGACTTTGGTTTCCATTTTCTAGTAACTGTTTTTGGCAGTCCCCAAAATTAGACTCAACAAGGCCTTACGGTGTCTAGACAATTTTGATTCTGCATCATAGCTCAGAAAAAATAATTTCCCTAGTTACACCAATTTGCTTACTCTGCATCTCCCACAGAGTAGTCAGCAGGGAATCTTTATAGTTTGCCAACTCAAACTCCCAGAAAATATGTTCCCAATTAATTATTTCTTCACTATCACACCTTCAATATTTTCTGACTACCTCAGCAAAAATTCTCTGGAGTCTACATAGATATTTTATATCTCAAGTAAACATTTCCATGAAAAAAATCCTAAATGTTCTAGAATTTGTTGCATATTTGAGAGGCATACATATATCCCCTATTGTTTCTTTGTGATTTGTTTATCCAATCTTGCTTCCCAGTTGTTTCTGATCTCCACTGATTGATTTTATAGTCATCATGCAATATTTTATATACTCTACTAATTATTCTTTTTTAATGGCATCTTCTATTCTAGATTCTATTAAAAACTCTACCAATGCGTATTTTGCTTATAACTCCCTATTTCTTCCTCTTTGCCTATACTCTATCCAGACCTCTCAACCAATTGGGGACAAATTTCAACAGAATCAGGGACAAGTCAAGAAAAAATCAGGGACAATCAGTGACACTTTTAAAATATTAGTGCTATTAAGTTGAAACATTGACAGAATCAGAGCATATGAATTAATACACATTTTCTGAAGTAAAAATAATTTATAACTCTTAATTATTGTCATTTTTCATTAAGTGTAATTCACCACCTTTCCTCCAAAAGTCACTAGTTTTAGGAGGGATTAAGAGGGACAGAGTTAAAATCTGAGTCAAAATCAGGGACATCCCTGAAAATCAGGGACAGTTGAGATGTATGACTCTATCAGTCCTTGATAGGGAAGGTAATCTCTAACCTGCAGTTTAAATAAATTTGTGGCATCTTCCCCATTATATTACCTTTCTCTTTCTAGTGATTTGCCCCCAATACCTTGGTTCTTTATTAGTTTTCTCCAATAAACTCCAGACCCCTCTTGCCTATTGTCTGTATCTCTAATTGCAGTCATCCCTATCGGCAGAATCTCCCTTCTCCATTCCTATGTTGGCTTAGTTCTTAAAATACTTTCTGCTACTTTATGAATTTAATATTCTGTAGGATTATTGTTATTTTCAAAGATCTGCATCCAACATCCCAGTCTATCCTTGTTTCTTCAGCTTTTGTCCTATTTCATCAACATCCATTTCCACCTTGAATTACAGGTTTCTGCTTGTGCTATGTATAAGAGCCTTAGCTGTGTAGCTATGAAATGCCCATTCAAATTGGGTAATCCCAATCTGCCTTGCTCTATTGAAAGAATCAACTTATCCCACTTCAATCTTGCCGTCTTCCCCTCACAGATAAAATCCATCAGCTCTTTATTTGCTATCCACAACTTCTCCTCTGGTTGATAAAAATAAATCTGACCTGTGTATAAGACTAAAAATATTTTAGCTGCTTGTATCTTACTATCCATATCACCAAGCTTCCAGTTTCTCAGTTTATATATTATCCTGTTAGTCTCTTCCCATATATCCTTAGCTGCCACACTGGAATAATTTTTAATTCATACTCCTAAATACTTCATTTTATCATGTCCCCATAAATATGGATATTATTGATATTACTGAACCAATGTGTGTGTGGGTAACAATTTACCTGTATTGCCTTTGTTTTAGCTTCATTAATTTTGTATCCTGAAAATATATGAAATTGTTTCAAAATGTTCCACAACACTAATGTACTTTTTTGGTTTTGTCAGGTATAAAATAATATCAGTTGCAAACAGAGACAGCTTTTGTTGATTACCATACCAATTATATCCTTGAATTTCTGACTCCCTTATTTTCTTTGCCAGTGGTTCTAAATATAATGCAAATAAAGGGGAAAGAGGACACCCCTGCCTGGTTCCTCTGCTCAAGCAGAACATATCAGAAAGGACTCTACCCACTTTAATTTTCTTCTCTGATCCCTCATGTATCCTCCTAGTTAACTTTATAATTTTATCAGGGAATGCAAATGCTTCCATTGCCCTGCTCATAAAATTCCAGCTTACTCTGTCAAATGATTTCTCTGCATCAAGACCCACCAACCAACAACAGTGGTATTTTCTTACATTCTGCTTCCCTCTGGATCATCAATGTTCAATTAATGTTTTCAAATGTTTGCCTCCCCTCCATAAAACCACATTTATCCATATCTATCAATTTTGGCTTCACTTTTGCTATTCTTTTAGCCATTATAGACACTTTATGATCATGGTTTAGAACTGAAATGGGTCTGTATGAAGCTGGATCTGATGGACCGTTTACCTTCTTTAGATATTACATTTATCTTTGCTTTATTCCAGGATGTTGGTACTTCTCCTCCTGCTCTTAAAATACATTTAAAGCCTCATCTACCTCTAACCCTGGCATACTCAATTCTTCCATAAACATTTCCATTTTTACAGTTTCTTGATTTCCATATTTCTCTGCTTTATGCACACACAGAATTTCCAAAATATTTCTAATACTTCCAAGATCTTACCTTCCTTGTTATAGGCTCCCTAAGCTTGGCAACAGCCCTTCCTACTTTGTTGCCTGAGTCATCATGCTAAAAATTTTTGTGCTTTAGTTATCAAAAAACATTTGCTTAACAGCAATCTTTCTAAACTCATGCATATTGAGGTAATCCCTTATTTGCTGTTAAGCATTCTGCAGTCGCTCCTATTTTGTTCTTTGAAATTCCCCTTATTCTGTAATACTTTAACAGTTATTTGTCCCTGTAAATAATTCTTACTTCTTAAACTTCCATTATAGCAGTTTTAGGGAGAATATAAATGCATGCCAATGTAATCCCCCTCCCTTGCCAGTAAACCCTTAGTACTAAAAATCTACCATTATCTTTTTAATCCTCTTCTATCACTATTGGAGATCCTCTTGCAATTAATGTTAAGTACTCCTCTTTTCCCTTGTCCCAGGTATTCTGCTAAATATTCATCCTGAAAACCTCTCTTTATCAAATTCACATGTTCAGTTCTTTCCAAGTGCGTCTCCTGTAGCATAGCTATTTGCACAGTACATTTTAATATAGTTCATTACTCTTTCTTTTTGGTGTTTATCTGTGAGACCATTTAAATATATGGCAGAAAGCATAATTGTATTAAAAAGTTATTATCCCTAACTTTTATATACAACAGCTTTTTTGTTAAATGTCTAGTTCTGGATATTGTGTTACAGTTGTTTGTCATAACCATTTGTGCCTATGTCACATCTTACAAAACTTTTTGTTTTAATGAAATCCTCAAAAAAAAAAAAAAAAAAACACCCTAAAACCTATTAACTAAATACCAACGCACAAAACTATGTGCCCCTTCATATTTTTAATTTTTACCCTCCTAACAGGAAAACATGCCCCAAACTGACAGCCATACTGACAGACTTGAGCTAAGTTAAAAGAAAGGTTATCTATGCTTAGATGCATGGTGCAGCCTGTGCTGCTTCTAAGTGCTGTTTTGTCTTGTCTTCTCTTTATAGCTCCCCCAGCAGGGAAAGCATCTGAATATGAGAACATTATCTCATAGCCAATTTCTCTTTTTTTCTAGTCAATTTCTCTATCAGATTGTCTCCACGGAGACATGAGGATCAGATACAGAATTGCTAGTAAGCATACATTTATTTGCCAGAAAAAGCTTATAATATTCAATATTCTTTTTTCATTTACTTGTTTTCTCTTAAAACATCTTACAAGATCAAGATAAGGGTTATAATCCAGTAATTCCCCCAAGCAAGCATGAGAAAAAGCAAATTCTTTTTTCTTTTGTTATGGTCTTTTAACCAGACTTTTTTTTCACATTGCAGTGCCTACATTTCTTAAAACTATACAAGGGAAAAGTGAAAAGGAAGGAAGGGAGAAAGAAAAAAGGCAGGCCCACCTCTTCACAATACTATCCCCATTACACTTGAAAACAACTGAGAAAACTTTATAGCATGCAAAGAAAATCATATACTACAAAAATTGTACTATTTTGTTTTTCTTACAGTTAACTTCCTCCCTCCACTTCCCCTCCCCCAAGTAGTTTTCTGAACATTAATGATAAAGTAGGGCATATATTTTAGAGTACTCCACAAGTCCAACAATGTCCAAAAAAGTCCAATATTTCCAGATTTTCTTGTTCTGTTATGTTTCACAAATATAATTATTGCTTTTTTAATCCCACACCTGCCAACTTCCAAGTTACTGGTTTTATTCCTGTTCATTTTCATCTCCAAAATCCTCTCTGCTTCATTTCCAACATGCTCTTGATTCTTAGTCAACTCTAGTGTTTCCTTCCTTCTCTCCAGCATTTTACTGTTGAAACACTGGAAAAGGTTTTACTGGCACAGTCTGTGGTCTTTATTACCAGAAGAACACAATATAGAATCTCCTCCTATTTCATAGCTCACCCTTTGTTTGACAAACTTTTGTATTTCCTCCTTAGCATGTACTTCATCAAAACATGATTTTGCCCCTCCACAGAAGAATATTTTGTAGATAGCTGGGGTACAGCAGTTCAACTCTCATGCCTGCTTCTTGACATTCCCAGAATAGTGGAATAAATTCACTCCTCTTCTGCCTGGTGTACAATGAGTAATAATTCTCCATATACACTCTGCTGTCTCCCACTTTTAGTACTTAGTCCTTCTGCCACAATTTTGTCAGAATCAACTTCTTCTTCTGGTAGGACTGCATCTTTACTATTAAAGGTCTAGGTTGCTTTCTTATAGTCTGGTTGGGAGCATACACATGGTTCCCCTTCCAATTAATTCCTGCTGTGGAATACAACTCTAGTTCCTTATGTCTGCTTTCATAAAATTAAGTCTGTTCCTTCCACCTTCTCTGGTACAGATAAAAATCTCAGGTTTTCCGTATGTAATCTGCTCGCTAATCCTATTATTTTTTTTTGAAACATCACCTCTTGAGCAGCCTCATATATTCAGTCAGCCTTTTCTTCACTTTGACCTTTGATTTTTGCAGTTTTATCACATTATCTGAATATCTGTTTAGAGCTTCTTTCATTTTTTTCTAGCCTTTTGTGGTTTGAGTTGATATACTCAAATCAGTGTTTCATTTATTTTAACCAGGTCTGTGTGCAGTTGTCTTATGCTTTCTTCTAGGTTACTGGATGTCATGTCTGGAGCTTGTACTGCTTTTTGCTGAAAAGCTGCACTACTTTTTCCAGTCAGTGTTTTTGCCTCACCTTTTGTAGCAGATTTTCCTTCAGGTCCTCTGTATTTCTTTTATCCTGGCATCCAGGCAGGGCACTTACTAGCCAGTTACTGAAATTTCCAGAAACACAAAAGTCCACTGCCCTTCTCTACTGAGTTCCTGTTTTCACAGTGGAAGAGCTAGAATTAAGCTGTTACTCAATGCGCAGCCATCTTGGAAGTCTGAATTTAGGATATTGATAATTTCTTTAATAATCCATCCACACCATATTTAAATTCCACCATTTTTCTAGCTTTCTGTAATGGCTTTGTTTAATGATAGATGACCCCATGTTCCACGTCTGCCTTGTGTTACCTTTTTGCTCCACTGCTGTAATTTTTTTCTAAATGGCGATAAATTCTTATGTGTAACAATTCCCATATATAAATTTACATACTGACAGAAGTCAAGTTACAGGTCTGTAGTTCTTAGGATGGATTGCAGTTTCACCATTAGGATGAGAAGTATGGTTTTCCAATTATGTTGGTGTGTATGTGCACATTAGTAGTTTTTACTCGAGCCTAAATCTTTTTTATTTTAACACCTTTACTGAATTGTGACATTCAGGGAGGGAGGATAGAAGAATGGTGAGGATGCAAGGAGTAGAGGTGGCGAAGGTGGATGAGTTTAAATACTTGGGGTCAATAGTTCAGAGTAATGGTGAGTGTGGAAGAGAAGTGAAGAGAGTACAGGCATGATGGAGTGGGTGAAGAGTGTCAGGAGTGATTTGTGACAGACGAGTACCTGTAAGAGTGAAAGGGAAGGTCTACAAGAGGGTAGTGAGACCATCTATGTTATATGGGTTGGAGACAGTGGCACTGACAAAAAGGCAGGAGTTTGAGCTGGATGGTGCAGAATTAAAGATGTTAAGATTTGCACTGGGTGTGATGAGGGTGGACAGGATTAGGAATAAGTATATTAAGAGGGTAAGCTCAGGTTGGAAGGTTTGGAGACAAAGCCAGAGAGGCAAGATTACGTTGGTTTGGACATGTGCTGAGGAGGGATGCTGAGTATATTGGGAAAAAGATACTAAGGATGAAGCTACCAGGTAACAGGAAAAGAGGAAGGCCTAAGATAAGGTTAAAGGATGTGGTGAGAGGACGCGCAGGTGGTTGGTGTGACAGAGCAAAATGCAGAAGACAGAAAGAAATGGAAACAGGTGATCTGCTGTGGTGACCCCTAACGGGAACAGCTGAAAGAAGATGATGATGACTGAATTGTGACATATGCAAATTTACATTTATATAAAAGTAATTAAACCATGTTGACACGTTCATGTTCACAAACATTATAAGATGTATAACAATATCTAAGTAATGTTGCAAAAATTATTCAATTCTGCCTTCTCCTAAACCTCATTCCTCCTCTAAATAATTTTTCTGCAGGTATTGTTCCCACAACTTCCATTTTTTTCTATGTAATTTGCTCCTACCCTTTTCTAAAGATCCCACTTCATGTTCTTTCATCTCTGCTACATTCAATACTTACAATCTATTCCAGCTATACTTAGATTTCCATTTTCTAACAATGGCTTTTTTGGCAGCCACCAGAATTAAACCTAACAAAGTCTTGCTATGTCTAGGCAATTTGAATTCTGTGTCCTAGATAAAAAAAAAAAAAATCTTCCTTAGTTACACTCATTTGCGCATCCAGTTTTACTGAAGAAGTATTCTGTAAGGAATTTTTAAAGTCTGCCAACTCCTTACAGTCCTAAAACATTCTTCCAGCTACCTCTTTCTTCACCATCAGACCTCTGAGATTTGCCATCAACCTGGGGAAAAAATTATTTCGAGTCTGACTGGGGTATAAAAGTATCTATGCAAATATTTCCTGCAAAAATCCTAAATCTTCTAGTCTTTGATGCATATCTGGGGACCTTATATGTCCTCCCTACTGTTTCTTTGTGAATTGCTTAATCTTTCATGCCAATCTCTTCTGATTGATTCCTATAATTATTGTGCAATATTTTATATGCTCTACTAGTTATTCCTCTTAACAGTAGCTCCTGTTCTAGATTCAATTAAAAACTCAATCAGTGCTCATCTTTCATTTAGGATTCTCCTACCTCTTTCTCTTTGTCTATAGTCTATCAATCCCCAGTAAAGAAGGTATTCACTAGCCTGCAATCCAAATGTTTTCTTGGTTTCTTAACATTTTATTACCTTTCCTTCTCTAATTATTTGTTCCCTATATCTTGGGGTTCCTTTGTCAGTTTCTTGCAGTAAATTCCTGGCATCTCTTGCCTATTCTCTGTATTCCTAACTGCAGTCATCTCTATCAGTAGACTCTCCTTTCCCATTTCCATGTTGACTAAGTTCTTAGTACACTTTCTGCTACTTTATGAATATAATATTTTGTAGGACTGTTAGTCTCCTTAATGATCTATGTCCAAATCCAATTCTTTCATTATTTCTTGAATTATCACCCCCTTTCTCATCACTTTTCACTTTGACCTATAGTTTTCTGTTTGTATGTATAAGAGCCATAACTGTGTAGGCCTAAAATATGACTTCAAATCAGGTAATCCTAATGATCCCCATTCTGTTGGGAGGTTGAACTTATCTTACTTGACTCTTACCCTTTCCCCCCTCTCAAACTCCTTCAACTCTATTAATTACAGTCAACAATGTCTTCTCTGGTTGATAAAATATGCCTGAACTGTATTTAAAACTAAATGGGATAAAAACATTTTTATTGCTTGTATCTTACTATATATATATATCCACAAGCAACAGCTTTCAGTTTCTCAGTTTTTCATTATCCTTTGTTTAGTCTCTTCTCACATATCCTTAGCTGCTATAACCAAATCCTTTTTTTAATCCAGATTCCTAAATAGTTCATGCTAGCATGTCCCCACAGATGTGTATTGCTGGATCAATTCATGTGTGGGTACATAGTTTATAGCTATAGCCTTTGTTTTATCTTCATTAATTTTACATCCTCAAAAAAACCCAGGACAATCTCAGGATATTCCATGACACTGCAATGTGCTTTTTGGGTCCATCAGGTAATAAATATCTGCAAATTCTTGAACACTATACCAATTATATCCTTGAATGTCTGAGCCCCTTATATTTAGACACCACTGACACAGAAAATAAAGCAAACAAAGGGAAAAGAGGACACCTCTGCCTGCTTCCTCCATTCAGAAACAACTTATCAGAAGAACCTTCCAACTATGACTTTTGTCTCCAATGCCTCACATAGCATTCTAATTAGTATCAGGAAATGCAAATGCTTCCATTGTCCTACTCATAAAATCCCAGCTTACTCTGTTAAATGCTTTCTCTGCATTAAGACCCACCAATAACAGCGGTATTTTCTTACACTGTGCTTCCTCAGGATCACCATTGTTCTATTAATGCTGTCAAATGTTTGCCTCCCTCCATAAAACCACATTGGTCTAGGCGTATCAATGTTGATACCACCTCTGCCATTATTTTATCCAATATAGACAAATATACTTCATAATAATGCTGTAGAATTGAAACTGGTCTATATTAAGCAGGATCAGCTGGGTCTTTACTGTCTTTAGTATTACAGCCAGTACAGTTTTTTTCCCAGGATGGTGGTACTTCCCCTCCTTTTAAAATGCTGTTAAACAAACCTTCCAGATTTTTTATCAGTCTTCCCTCCAAACATCCACCAGAATACTATCTATTCCTGGAGACTTTGCTGTGGATGTGTTGTACATCATCATGCTTATCTCACCTCCTGTCTTAACAGTTAGTTGTTGATCCCCATCTATCTGTAACTTTGGCATATTTAAGTCTTCCATAAATATTTCCATTTGTTTTTCTTGCTTTCCCCACTTCTTTGCTTTATAAAAAATGTCATAAAATTTCCAAAATATCACTAATCTCTCTACAGGATATCTGTTATTTTTCTTATTACAGGCTTCACAAGTTTGGAAACAACCCTTTCTTCTTTTGGTTGCCTAATTCATTGTGCCAAAAGATTTTGTACTTTGGTGTCAACAGTTGTTTAACAGCAATCCTTCTAAGCAAATGCATATTATCCAGGTACTCATTTATTTTCTTTTTAGCACTCTGCAGTTGTGCTTTCTTTTGTTCTGTGAAATTCCCCTTATTTTGCAATACGTTAACCTTTGTCAGCCCATCTAACTAATTCATATTACTTAATAAACAGATTTCTTTTTATTTTATTTCTACCATTTGTAAATTTCAGTTTCATTTTATCCCATTCATCTTCAACCCCTTTTTAAAATTTATGCACATAGGATCAGGGTGTCACCATCTACAGCCAATGTTTACATCATCAGGTGGCCAGCCCTCACTAGCTATAACTTCTGAAGTACTTTCTCTCTTCCCTACTAACTCCAATATAATTTCCACTACCAATTTCTTAAATTCCTTTCTTTTTAACATGTAGGTGAGGAAGTGCCAGTGTCTCATCTTTACATCATTACTTTGCATTTTATCTTAGTAGTTATTGGTGCATACTCTGAAATACTTACTGGATGTGTAGCAAAATTTTCAAATAAATGGACATTTTCCTATGAACTATAAATTCTACCAAGCCTAGCTAAGTTATTGCACCTTGGGGAACTATCGAATTCATGTCTTTCATACGAAATATGTTCATAAATTTCTTCAGAAATCTACCCTCTTTTGTTATATTTTCCCATCATGCCCAGATACATACTCATTGTTGCAAAACACATTTCAGTCCCCACCTATAAGTAATATTCCCTGCTTAAAGCTGATTTCTCCCAAAAATGTTTAAGCTCCAAAACAGCAGTTTTAGGGTGGAATATAAATACATGCCAGTGTAATCCTCATCCCTTGGCAGTAGCCCCTTACTACTACAAATTTGTCATGACCATCTGTTTTTCCCTCTTCTATCACTGCTGTAGCTCATTTAGCTATTAATACAAATACTCCTCTTTTCCTTTGTCCTGGATATTCTGCAGAATATTCATCCTAAAATGCTTTCTCAAATTCACATGCTCATTTCTTTCCAAATGCTTTGCTATTTGCACTTTGGATTTCTTAATATATTGTTTCCTTTTTGTCTACACCTGTGAGACCATCCATATTCCAAGATAATATGGAAATTGTCACCAATATGGTAAGCAGGCATTATTCCAATTTATATACAGTATATGGCATTTTTAACTGCCTTATTCCAGCTTTTGTGATACATGCACCCATTAACATTTGGCAGGTTAACCCTTTATACAGTTTTTCTTTCTTAACATTGGAACCTATGTCACATTTTACAAGACTTTTTGCTTTGATAAAAACCTTCAAAAAACACCCCATAACCTATTAATTTAATAGAAACACACAACTATATGAATCTTCAAATAATGAAATTTAAACCTCCTAATAGGAACATTTGTGCCAAATGGACAGCTGCTAACACAAGCCCTAGTTAACCAGTCCAGTTACTTATCTGTGCCTTCATAAAATTAATAGTCTGTTCCTCCTAGATTCTCAAGTACAGTAGAAAATCTCACATTTTCCCTACATGCTCTGCCTTCCAATTGTACCATTTTTTGAAACATCTCATCTTGAGCAGTCTCATATTCAGCCAGCCTTTTCTTCATTTCAATCTGATTTTTTTTAAGTTTTAACTCACCTGAATATCTCTTTGAAGTTTCTTCCACTTTTCCAGTATTTTGTTATTTGAGTTAAGATACTTCTTCATATGACATTTTTTCTCTTTATTACTGGAAGCCATGTTTTACACCAAGGCTGGAGCTTGAACTGCGTTTTGCTTAGCAGCTGCAGGATTCTTTCTAGGCAGTGTTTTCTCTTCCCCTTTTCTAGTTGATTTTCTTTCAGCTTCTCTTAGTTTCTTCTTTGCAATCATCCAGGCAGTGTACTTACTAGTCAGTAACTGAATTTTACTCAAGTTGACAATATCCCTGGCTGCAGTTTCTCATTTTCTGTTTTCACACTGGGAGAGCCGAAGTCAAACTGTTGATCAGTATGCAGCCATCTTGGAAATAGTGCTAAAGTTTTGAATAAAGACATTAACACCTTTAGTCAAAAGTCAGGTAGAGCACCTGGACCCAGAGATTTCCAGTTAGGAGCCTTTCTTAATTTTGTCTCTGTTTCTTCTAGCTGTCACGTTTCACTTCATATCATCTATATTAGAACTTCTTACCATTTCTTTTAACTCTTCTATCCACTCAGCATTATGTTCAACAGGGTCTTCATAAATATTTCTCAAAAATGTATCAATTTCTTTTTAAGTGGTGTTTCTATTGGTTTTACTTTGTTGCCCAGTTCTCTAGAAAATCTTTTCTGAATGATTAGTGAATTGTTTGCTTTGTACATTTCCTTCATATTTGTCTGCATAACATCCATTTTTTAGTAGGCAGAGGTTATCTTTGGAATAATTCCTAAAGGTTTTTGGTTTCACAGGATCCTTGAATGTACTTTTTATTTCACGCAATACTCCCTCATGGTAAGATCTGATGAGAGAGAACACTGGGTAAGGAACATGAGCCCCCCCCAACACACACACAGTCAAGGATGTTAGTACTACTGGTAGAATGGACAAACTGTTTCAGGATGTTGGTATTAAAGTTTAGGAATCGGACTTGTGCATTAGAAGTGGTGTAGGATTCCCAATCTACAGAGGCATAGTTGAGATCTCCATGAAGATCGTATCAGGTTGAACAGTGAGGGACTTGAGATGGATAGTATGGGTTTCTTGGGACAGAGGGGGCCCTATAGGTTAGAAGAGTATAGTACAAGATCCTGTTTATGGTTATTTGCATAGGTTACAGTGGCCATACACTAACTAGTCTGGATGTGAGGTTGTAATATAGACTGAGACTCCTCCACCTTTAGTTCCCTCCTGTGCAATACCTGGTATAAAGGTGTAAAAGCTTTATAACCTTGCACTACTGGGGTACTCTCCAAGACCTTAAATCATGTCTCCATTACCATACAGATGTCTACATTCTCCAAGAAGAGGAAGGCTTGCAGGAGTGGAGTTTCTTGTTAAGACATTTAACACTGAGCAGTACCACCTTCAGAAATTCTTTCATATGTTCAGTTAAATCAGTTTATCAGTTTTGCATTGTCTAAAAATGGCACTATGTGGTGGAAAATGTCTTAGCCAACATCTGAAATCCCTAGAGGGGATAAATGCAGATCACTCTGGTAAAGCAGCATTGACCGTCAACCATGTCCTCCCAGGCCATCAAATATACCCCCCTTGGATTGACACCAGAAAACTATGCCAATTGTTAAGAGTCAATCATTTTCTGTTGAAGCGACATCATCCTTGGAGAAGGTACTATGCTGCTAAGTGCTAAGCTCACACCTGCCTGAGACACAATCAGCAAGCTCGATCATGTCTTGCTTCATATAGTCAAGGGAGGTATGTCGTGGCTCCCACGTGGAATATGACAGTCGTACTGGTACCTGTGGTTCAAGGACCTGAGTGCCTGTGTGACTTGATGGATCTGTTGGTGATCCCCTGCTGGTTGAGGAAAGAAAAGCTACATTTTTTTGTCTGTAAGTGACAAAGCTGCTTTCTGTTTTACCTGCTCCATTTTGTTTTCTGTTTTAAGATTTCTGCTTGGCCTAGTGTTTCTGTTTTAAGATACCTGCTTGGCCTAGTGTTTTTGCTCTATGTGAGAGAGAGGCATTTAAATTAGCTAGACTGCACATTTCACATTTTTTCATTGGCTAAGTTGTTTGAGTGATACTTAAATACACAATGAATTTCTGAGCCTTTGTCTTTTTTCTGAGAAGATTTCAAACCTGCATACACTAAAGCACTGCTGGCGATTCCTTGCGAGTTTTTCCCCACTCACCCTCCCCTTTGTTAATCTGCTTTTTAAACATGGTGATTTTAAGATGCCCACCCCTACTGTAAATTGAGCTTAATAAGCCCTTTCCTTTCTAAACTGCTGTTGATACCTTGATTTACTTGCATCTCCTTGTGCTTATATTGAAAAAGTTCATTTCCCCTCTCGTCTGTTCTACTGATGTACTTGCTCTGAATTTGTTACCTAGCTAGCTGTTGGATAAAGTAGTGTGTTTTACACTCTAGCAAGCACTTGTTTTTACATCAAAAGGTCAATGGATTTCCATCCGAGCTGGGAAGCCCACAAGAGAGCTCCAAGTATCTTTTTGCACTTCTTTTATATGTTGCGACTGTATTTTAGCAATTTAAAAAATTGTATTTTCTCCTGCTTTTAGTAGTTAATTGCACTGTACTACATTATATCTGTTAGTTGTAGAGCTGTTGTAGGTAGTTTGCATTGTCTTGTTATACTTGGGCTCCAAACTAGCTATTCTACATTGAGGTATTTTCCTGCACCCTTGTGGCAGATGTGTGCAGATCTAACTTGTCCGAGTTGGGGACTGCTGGTGAAAGGCTTACTGTGTGCTTTCCTGATTGGTAGTTAGCTTAAAACTTGCTTCAGTTTGCTCATATTTAAACCTCACACTTGTGTAGTGCTGCTCTTTGCACAGCGATGGTTAGCAGTGTCCTTGTATAGATGCAAAAACCTGGAAGCACAGTTTTTCCCTAAACAGCTGTCAGTGAAATCTTTACAAGCTTTCCTGTTGCTCTGGGAGCAACTCAGTTGCACACTGAGCAGCACTGTCTTATTGATCAACCTTAGCCTACACAAAGTACAAGTCCCTGTGCTACCAGCAGTCTTGTCAAATTAAGCTGTTCCCTTCCCTAATAAAACATACAGTAACAGCCTAACATGAGCAGTTCCCATCATACCTCTGGCCAGGCTGATAGACATGGACATCCTGAGGCACTGTAGCAATTGTCTCATGTATACTGACAACCACTTGCTCCTGAAACACATACTTAATGTGAGAGATGCAGTTACACTATGAAATTGGAGGCAAGACTCTCACACAAGGATAAACTGAATGCCAAACAGGTTGTCAGCACACAATTTCCACACTAAATAAACACAAACTCACATATGCAGAGCTAGTCACTAGAAAGTTATCAGAGGCTTCCCAAATGGAAACCACTTACACACAAAACAATGCAAAAAAAACAACCACAACACAATCACACACACACACCAGTGTGTCAACAACCAAGCTCATAAGGTGTAGCACCACAAACCCTAAGGAAACACAAGGATGTTTCCCTCACCAGGCTAGATAAGGAGCAGGTTACTGTTAGGTGCCAGGATCTGTCAAGTCACTCAAACACTCAAGTCACTCAACCACAAGCACCAGTATAACTCTGTCATAATCCATGTTGGGTGAATTACTTGAGATTTACCTCACTGGACTATATGAAGATAAACATGACTGAGCTCTCAGATTGTGTCACAAGCAGGTATAAGCCTAACCTTAAAGTAGCACTCTCACTTCTCCAAGGATGATGCAGCAAAGCAAATAAATGATTTTAACAACTGACTTAGCTTTTGGTGTCAGTCCATGGGGATCCAATATCTGTCAACCTGGGAAGACACTGTCAATAGGCCACACTGTTTTCCCAAAGACGGTCTGCACCTACCTCCTCCCGGCTTTTGGATACTAGCAAGGCATTAGCCACCCCACTGTGCCTTTTAGGCAGTATAAAAATAAACCAACCTCCACTGTGCCTTTTAGGCAGTATAAAAATAAACCAATCTCTACTGTGCCTTTTAGGCAGTATAAAAATAAACCAACCTCCCAACATAACAAAGTCCTCTCTAGATAAACTTAAGGTACTGTTGCTTAATGCTAGGTGTCTAAACAAGAAACTGCACTCCCTGGAAACAGTCGTCACTTTGGAAGATTTTGATGTTTGTGCAGTCACACAGACCTGGATCAAAAGGCATGGAAAGTACCCCAGCCATGCAGGGCTACAATGCCTTCCATATGTTCAGACCACAAACTGTGCATGAAAGACCCAAAAGAGAAGGCGTATCCATCTTCATTAACTCATTCCCTCCAGTACAGCTCTTTTGAGTGTGTACCTTTAATTCCCAGTGGGTGTGGCTTGAGCCTTTAAAAAAAAAAAATGAAGTTATCACCTTACAATTCTAACAAATGCCCATTGACAGAGGTCAAATATCAATACAATTGTGCTGCCATCATTTATGTTTCAAGATAAAATATTGTGATACCTTGTAAGTAACATGGGTTTAGAATTATTAATGCAAGTACAAACAATATTTGACACCTATAGGCGCAGTAGTAGGTAACTGCAAAAACACCTGGAGGTGCACTTGGCTGTAATGGATAAGTACACCTCAAGACTGGTCAAACAGTATGAATCTTTTGACTTCTTCAATGTCCATTTAACTAAAGGGAAAGCTCCTTTTACATCCTAGCTAGCCATGAAACAGGAAAAGCATACCATATACCTGGATTTACTGGAGTCACTTCCCATACATCCCAACACCTTAAGCATGGGTGATTTTAATTATTTTATCATCGACTAGGAAACGTACATTATTGCAAACATGCTGGCTCAGAGGTTTTTGGATTTATCAATGCAAATGCTCTGGTATAGCTAATCAGCACAACCACAAGAAGTTCAAATGTCGTGGACACAGTATTCACTAACATGGGGGAGCACTGCACCCACCCCCTCTTGTGTAATGTGTTCCTGGTAAGATTGGACCATAATTCAGTCTCATTCAATGTAATTATAAGACCAGATACCCCATCAAGCTCAAAAATGCTTAAGAATTTTTCTAAGACAAATTACCTCCTCCTGGCAATGTAGTGGTGCAATGATTAATGTTGTTGCCTAACAGCAAGAGGTTCTCTGGTTCAATTCTTGGCTGGGATGCCTTCTGTGCAGAGTTTGCATGTTCTTCTTGCATTCCTGTGAGTTTTCTCTGGGTACTCCGGTTTCCTCCCACATTCTAAAGACATGCATCTGGAGCATTTCTCCCCGAGCCTCCTCTGAAAATAGGCTCTGTCCTAGTTGGACTTTCCTGGTCAACAACTGCTAAACAAATAAAGTTATGGTATAAGAATTTTCAAACCTCCCTTGAATACAAGTTGCATAGAATTGGTTGTACCTTACTGGATTAAAACCAGGTTGTGCTGAAAAAATAAGCCACCCTGGCAGACACGTAATATAAAGAGGCTATAAAAGAACAAAAAGAAACTAATGTCCAAGAAAAAGAGGGAAGGTACAGTTGTGTACCTACTATAAATGTAGATGTTAGAGTGTATTCACTGTTGCAGTCATTACACTTGGGTTATCCTGCTGGCAGGCTACCCGCAGTCGGCCTGAATTCCAAAGTCCTGGTCTGGCGTCGGTTGCTGTCACCTCTTCCCTGACGTCAGTGTGCCAGGGGTATAAAAGATGCAGCCAATGCCATTTTCTTCAGTTTTTCTTGCCCCAGATGTCAGGTGCCCCCAAAAGGGTAGGCTAAAAATTCTGCTCATAAAAATGCATGCACTAACATAAAAATTACCTTCATCTACAAGCAAATACACCACATAGGTTGTATAGAATACAGAAGTACAGATAAGTCCCAGCAATGAAAGGGGGATGGTGGGAGGGTAACCTGGACTGCAACAGTGAATACACTCGAACATCTACATTTATGGTAGGTACACAACTGTACTATGTTCATAGTGTTTCACTGTTGCAGTCATTACACTTGGGTTGAATCCCAAAGCTGAGGTTGGGTGGCTGGGCCTAAACAGAATTAGCAGTGGCTATGAGGCCCTGCAGAACTGCAGTGGCAAAGCCTGCGCTGGATTTAGAGTAAAGAGGTAAGTGGTAGTGCTTTGTAAAAGTGTGCACTGAAGTCCAAGTTGCAGCCTCCAAAATGTCCTTGGTTGGTACTCCTCTGAGGAAGGCTGCTGCTCTAGTTGAATGTGGCCTAATGCCCTTAGGCACTGATTTGCCATGTTGTGAACAGCAGAAACGAATGCAGTGGCCTATCCATTTTGGAATAGTCTGCTTTGAAATAGCTTTTCCTTGCGATCCTGCAGCATATGCCACTAAGAGTTGCTCAGTCTTTCTGAAAGCTCTAGTTTTGTCCAAATAGAAGCGTAGCTGTCTGTGTATGTCCAAAGAATGCAGAAGTCTCTCCCCCTTATTCTGTGGGTTTGGATAAAAGGTAGGCAAATGAATGGTTTGGTTAAGAGCCACACTGGACACTACCTTAAGCATAAATGTTGGGTTTGTCCTTAGAGAAACCCTGTTCGGATGGAAAATAATAAAAGGTTCCACAGCCATTAGTGCCTGTAACTCAGACTCTTCTTGCTGAAGTTATTGCTAGGAGCAGAGCTGTTTTCCATGACAAGTATTTTATCTCAGCTGCATTGGCTGGCTGAAAAGGAGGCAGTGTGAGCTTTTCCAAGACGAACTTGAGGTCCCATGCAGGTATTGGCGCTCTCCTTGGAGGTCTTATGTTTTTGGCCCCTGCCTTAGCAGTGGATGTGAAAAAAATAGGTGGGTCCATATTGTAATGAGCTGAAATGGTAGAAGCATGGATCTTAATTGATAAGAAGGATAGGCCTTTGTCCAGCATCTCAGTTAGGTATGGTAAAATCTGAGGAATATTTGGTACAAGCGTGTCAATTCCTTGTGCCTGGTTCCAAGCACAGAATCTCTTCCATTTTTAAGCATAAGATTTTCTGGTGCTGGGCCTCCTGGCTTCCAAAATAACATCCATAACTGCTTTAGAGAGAGGTATGTTCTGAATGGTTACATTATCCACCATGCAGCCAGATTTAGGGTTCTGAGTTGGCTGTGCAGAATCTGATTGTTTTGTTGCGTCAGTAAATGAGAAATTTGAGGTAATGTCCAGGCTGAGCCTTGAGACAAGCTCTTTAGGATTGTGTACCAGTGCTGGCGTGGCCAGTCTGGGGCAATCAGTATCATTTTTGGCTTCTGTTGTCTGACCTTTAGAAGTACCTTGTGGAGGAAAGGCATATAAAGTAAGGGTTTTCCAGCTGAATGATAGAGCATCCACTTTCCATGCTTGTTTGTGATAAGTCCTTGTGCAGAATCTCTGTAGTTGGCAGTTGTGAGGGGAGGCAAATAGATCTATGTCTGGGCATCCCCATTTCCTTGTTATCATGCTGAAGATTTGTGGATCTAGTTTCCACTCGTGAGGATCCATGAGGTTTCTGCTTAGTTCGTCTGCCAGAGTAATTGTCTTTCCTGGCAGGAATTGTGCTTGCAGGTGTACTTGATAAGTCAATGCTGTGTTCCACAAAGTCATGGCTTGTCTACAGAGGGGGTAGCAATGTGTGCCTCCCTGCTTGTTTATGTACCACATGACTGTAGTATTGTCCGTCTTTATCAGCAGTTATCCTGGATGAAGTAGATCCTTGAAGGCTGTCAGGGCATTCTGAACAGCTTGCATATCTTTTTATTGATATGAAGATGTATTTGGCTTGCGGGCCATGTGCCCTGAATACATTTTCCTGCCATGTGGGCCCCCCAGGCATAATCTGATGCATCTGTTGTTAGTGTCTGCCTGGCTGTGGGTAAAGTGAATAACTGTCCCTTGTTGTGGTGACAGGCCTGTGCCCACCATCGAAACTCCTGTTGCAGGCAGGGAATGAGGGTAATTAATGTTTCCAGGCTGTGGCAATGTTGAGTCCAAACACTTTTTAGATACCATTGTAGTTTCCTCATATGCAGTCTTGCATATGGAATTAGCAGAATGCAGGATGCCATGAAGCCCAAAGCCTGCAGAATTTTTCTTGCAGATAACTGGGTCTTTGTTGCCATCATTTCGAAGTAAGAAGTCAGTTACCTTTGTTTGTCTTGAGTGAAATAAGCCATTTGGGCAGTTGTATTTAAGCTTGCACCCAGGAATATTATCTCTTGAGAGGGTACCAGTTTTAATTTATTTTCATTTACTGTGTACCCTAGGCAAATTAGTAATCTTTTTACAAATGCCAGATGCTTCAGTAGAATGTCCTTGTTCTCTGCTTGAATAAGGCAGTCGTACAAGTAAGGATATATTTGGATTCCTCTGTCTGCAAAATGCAATTACTGGTGCCAGGCATTTTGTGAAGACCCTGGGCGCAGTAGATAAGCCAAAGGGCAGTGCAGAGAATTGGTAGTGCATTCAGCCAGCTATGAATCTGAGGTATCTTCTGCAAGATTGTCTGATTGGGACATGCAGGTATGCTTCTTTGAGGTCCAAAGTTACAAGCCAAGCCTTCTTGCCCAGCATGGGCAGAAGCTGCTGCAGAGTCAACATTTTGAATTTTGGAATGTCCAGAAAAGTGTTTAGAATAGACATGTCCAGTATTGGTCTCCATGCTTTGTCCTTTCTGGGTACCAAGAAAAGTCTCGAGTAAAATCCTTGTCCCTGCTCTTGCTGTGGTACTCGCTGAATAGCCCTCATGTCCATGAGGGATGAAACTTGCTTTTGTGCCTCTGCCCATTGATTGTCTGTCAGTTCTGGCATACCTGTTGTCTTTGGAAGGGTGTGAAAGTGGAACCTGTAGCCCTGAGACACTATATTCAAGACCCATTTGCCCTGGGTGATCATGTGCCAATTTTGTGAAAAAAGTGCTAGTTTTCCCCCTAAGGGTGCTGCCAAAAGATAAGTGCTTGGCACTGGCAGAGTAAAGTCATTGGGACTGTTTCCTATATGGCTGTGATTTGTCTTCTCTGCTTTTGGAGGTAGAAGCACCCCATTGTTTAGGTCTGTATGAGCCTTGGGGCTGGGATCTGCCTCTAGGGCATCTGTATCTGCCTCTTTGTGGCCTGTATGACACTGGAAAGGACCAATTCTTAGAAGGCCAGTTCCTGCTAAATCTGGGTGGCTGCTGTACCTCTTAAGAAATCCTTAACTGCATAGATTTCACTTTATCCTCCATTTTCTTCAGCACCTCTTCTGCCTGAACACCAGACAAAGTATCATGCTGTAATGGAGCATCCAATAATTTTGCTTTAATATGATCAGGCAGATTCTGTTCCTTTAACCAAGCATGCATTCTAATGACCGAACCCGTAACAGCGGCCCTGCAAGAGGCCTCCAGTGAATCAAAACCACATTGCAAAGTATGCTTTCCCACTTGTTCAGCTGCATGCAATAAATCCTGCATTTCCTTGTTTTCAGAACATTCAGAATTTGTCAACATTTTCTGTTCTAGCAGTGACATTAAGTATTGCTGATATTTAAGCATATGAAACTGACAATTTAAAGCCCTTACAGCCAAGGTAGCAGAAGTGTAAACTTTCCCCCCCATCTGTCCAGTGCCAGAGAATCCCTATAAGAGGGGACAGGGTTTTTTGCCGTGGAAGCCTTGACCCCTTTGGGACCCTGAGATATAGTTTCTGGGCCAGCAGCAGGGTTTTTATATAGAAATTTATGAGAATCTGGAACCCTGTAGTATCTCTGTATGGCTTAACAGGTGTAGGGGGTAAGGAGACAGGCCTGACTCTGAAAAATACATCTACAATGTCTAGAACAGGTGGAATAGCAAGAGGTCTGTGCTGAGGTAGTAAAAGAAAGTCTCTGAGACTTTTCTTAGATTCAGAGTAATCTTGGCTCTCCCAGTGAAAATGCTCCCGCATGGTATGCAGGGTTTCCCCAAAAGAATAATCCTCAGGAGGAGAGGCTGACATAATAGATTCCTCAGCATCAGAATCCTCATAGGGAGGAAGAGAGTATCCCTGTTCAGAAGAGGAGTCAGAGGAAATGGAAACCTGATCAGAAGAGCCATATTCTGTCTCTTGCCTAGGCCTCTTATCAGGAGGGGGATGGGAACCTCTGATCAAAGTAATTAGGTCTTCAGCCATTTTAAGCATCTGTTTCTTAGGCATGGAAGTCTGTCTAGGAGAATGCTGTACTTGTTTCTTTGTCTTTAGAGCTGTTTTAGTCTTTGCCTTTGAAGCTGAGGTTGGCTTGACATAACTGTGTAGGTCTGAAAACACCCTCAGAAGCTGATGCCTGCTCAGCGGCTTCAGACACATCTGAGGGAATAGTTTCTGAGTGTCCAATATCTTGAGTATTCAGAGGCCTAGTTGGCTCCACGTGGGACTCGGAAGCGGCCTGTGGCTCTGAGGTAGCGGGCGTCAGGGTCTGCAAAAGTGCCTCACTGAGAACCGGCGACTGGCCTAGTGGAGGCCTCGTCAGTTTTGGACCTTGGATGCCTGTCCTTTTCCTTGCGCTTTTTATAAACTCCGGTCATCGGCTGTTCCGATGACATTATATAATTAAATCTTCGGCCAAAGTAATGAAAGGCAAAATCCTACTGACGCTTAATAGTGCGTTGGTTAAATCTAGCACAAAACTGACAGCTAGCAACGTCGTGGTCAGAGCCTAGGCATGGAATACAGTAAGAATGAAAATCCTTATGAGGTATTTGCTTCCCACAAGAAATACAATTGTTAATTTTTTCTGACATTGGTCTGCAGCAAGAAAAGTTTCCCCAACCTGAATTCCCCAGATCTGAAATTCGATTTAAAAAATCTCAGGAGTCGGCCGACTGGCACTTGCGAACTGCTTTGCTTCGGGCACCACATGGCAAGAAAGAATGAAGAAAATGACGTCTGCTGCATCTTTTACACCCCTGGCACACTGATGTCAGGGAAGAGGCAACAGCAACCGACACCGGACCAGGACTTTGGAATTCAGGCTGACTGCGGGTAGCCTGCTAGCAGGATAACCCAAGTGCAATGACTGCAACAGTGAAACACGATGAACATCTGGCTCAGCAGAGGAAGAAATCCTCTCTGGCTTAAACAAACAAATCAGAGATCGTGTCAAGTCCTGCAAAGCTAATTATGAAGCAAAAGTAACCTCCCTAGCTAAGGATAATCACAAAGCATTACTTAACTACATCTAAAATCTAAAAGGCAATACCCAGCTGTGAACTGGTTGTGGATGGCACCACCCATACTCAAAAGAAGGTAATAGCCAATGTGCTAGCTGACAGATTTGGAGAAAACTTCACCCCTGTCTCCTCCAGTCTCCTCCAGTCATCCCCCAAAATATACTTGCTATCATTCCTCAGCCTATTATCGCAAGACAGCATGTCATTTTGATGTTCTCCAAGACCAAAAACATGGCATCAATGGGACCAGAAAACATCCCACGTTGTCTTTTAAACAACTTCAAACATGACCTAGCAGTCCCACATGGATCTTTGTTTAACTACAGCCCAAGAACTGGCTATGTCTCAGCAGAATGGAGGACAACAGTAATCCCTCTGCACAAAGGGGGACCATCAACTGACCCTGGAAATTATAGACCTATAAGATTGACTAGCCTCATCTGCAAGGCTATGGAAAGAATCATTATGGACCTTACTGACAAGGATATAGCTAATCTCCAAACTTTGGACCTTAACCAGTTTGTTTTCATTAAAGGTAGATCATGTCTGCTAACATGGTTGACTTATTTGAAAAAATCACCAAGACCCTGGACAAGGGAAAGACGGTGCATACTACTGATCTTGACCTAGCCAACGCATTTGACACAATCGCCCACTCAGGTATTGTAGATAAACTCTCTCACTTGGGAATTAACCCTTACATTACCAGATGGACAGCCAAATGGCTCACTGACAGGACACATACTGTCAAAGTGGGTGACCACCTCTAGCCAAAGACCACTCACCAGTGGCGTACAACAGGGTTCTGTGCTGGGTCCCTTACTGTTCAGGATTTATTTCTCAGAAGTTCAGGCAAAGTTTGATGGCCTGTGGCTGACCAAGTTCGCCAATGACCGCAAATTGGGTGCAATCGAGTCCCCCATCAGTGTTAATACACTGAAGACAGAGCTAATGCAGAAATATGACTGGTACCAAAGCCATGGATTAAAGCTAAATGCAAAAACATGCATTATTATTCCCTTTGGGAAAGATGACATCCCTGTTAATTACATTATAGACAGCACCCCCAACTGTAAACCCAATGGTATGTGATCTGACTACTCAGGATGAAAGCAATCTGACCTTTGACCACCATGTATCCACAGCACAGTAAGGAAATCCTTCTGTGTGGCACATCTTGTAAGTAAAGGCATCACATCTAAATCTAAGGATATTACACTTGGCCCTCATCAGACCAGTAATTCAGTGCAATGCCTCCTTTTGCATGTACCTCACCAGACAACTGCAGAGACCACAGAGGTTTCCCATCAAGTAATTACAGGGTACACAAAAAAAGTTATGTCTTACCATACCGTTACATCTGTATTGTTGATTCTTGTTCAGTCATTACATATGGGTATCGGTTCCGACCTCAGAACAGAGCTGGCCATCTTTCAAGCTCGCTTCAGCTACAAACTCTCTAGCAAAACTCTTACCCAGAATTCCCCTCTCCCTGTTACCTCAGATTGAATTTGCAAGTCAAAAGAAAGTAGAGGCTACCTCTGGTCAAATGACCTAAGAGAACCGGATGGTGAGATCCACTAGAAGCCACAGGAGGGGGAAGGAGGGAGGGTCGTAATGACTGAACGAGGATCAACAATACAGACAGAATGTTATGGTAAGACATAACTTCTTTATCTGATATTGTTAATCCTTGTTCATTCCTTACGTATGGGACAGAGTCCCCAGCTACCTCTATTCCTGGGAGACTCTCATTGAACGACATTCCTGAGCACCATAGAACCAAATGATGCTCTTCCCCTGGAGGCCAAATCCAATTTGTAATGATTGATGAAGGTATGAGGTGTAGCCCAAGTTTCAGCTGCACAGATGTCATGTAAAGAAGCTCTGGCATAATAGGCAATGGGATATTACGTTGTGTATAAATGAAGGTCACACAGTCTTTCAACCATCTAGCCAATGTGATCTTAGCAACAGCAGATCCTAATCTAGGTCCAGAATAGGCCAAAAATAACTGGCCAGATTTACGTGAGGACCTAGTCCTGTTCAAGTAGAAGTGGATTTGCCTGTGAATACCTAAGTTATGTAGGCAATACTCTCCTCTGTTTGAATGATTGGGAAAGAAAACTGGCAATTCAGTGGTTTGATTAATGGACATTTCAGAGATCACTTTTGGCAGAAATGAAGGATTAGTTCTCAAAGACACTCTATCTCTATGAAAAATCTAGTATGGACTCTTGATGCATAAAGCTTGAAGCTCAGAGATACGTCTGGCAAAAGTAATGGTGACCAAAACAAGGTTTTCCATGACAAATATTTGAGGTCGCAAGAAGAAGCTGGTTCGAAGGGTGGCATTGTCAGAGCTTGTAGAACTAATGACAGGTCCCATAGTTGAATAGGTTCTCTAAAAGGGGGCTTCAAATGGTTCACACCTTTTATGAAGGTCTTGCTTAACTTGTGTGACATAAGACAGGAGTCTTGGACACCCTCATGGAAATTAGATATTGCAGCCAAATGAACTCTAATGGTAGAGGCCGATAGACCCGATTGAAATAGGTCGGCCAGATACTCTAGTATTATCGACACCAGTGCTGAGAAGGGATCTACTTTTTTTCTTTCAGCCAACAGGTAAAACTTTTCCACTTGCTTAGATAAGTAATTCTAGTGGAAGACTTATGAGATGCAATAAGAATGTCCCGTACTGGTAAAAAAAAAAAACATTGTTCTGCCTGGCAATCAAGGGAATTGGAGGAGCCAAGCTGCGAGCTTCAGGCTGTCCAAGTTGGGATGAATCAGGCTCTGTGGATGTGAGATCAACTCCGGGGTTGGAGGGAGAATCCATGGTTGATCTAGCAGGTGAGGCCAAAGGAAGGGGAACCAAATCTGACGAGGCCAATATGGTGCTATGAGGATCACCTTGCTCTTCAACCGACGGGCTTTCTTCAGAAACTGGGGAATGAGGGGAAAAGGTGGGAATGCATAAAGAAGACCAGAGGGCCAATTGTGGACTAGAGCGTCCCTGGGTGACTGTCCTGGAGAGGTAATCAGGGCAAAGTAGTTGCTGCATTTGTAGTTGGTCGGGGATGCAGCAAGGATGGCCCCAGCAGTGGAAGATCTCCGCTGCTATCAAGGAATTCAGGGGCCACTCGTGAGGTTGTAGAATGCACCTGCTGAGTCTGTCTGCTATCACGTTGGAACTCCCGGGAATGTGCGTTGCTAGAAGAAAACAGTTGGTAGCCATCGCCCATTGCCATATCCTCATAGCCTCTCGACAAAGGGGGTAAGATTTGGTTCCACCTTGTTTGTTGAAGTACCAGACCACCGCCATGTTGTCTGATTAAATCGCAATCGTCCAAGATGGCAACGGGATGGAATGCTTGCAAAACCAGAAGCACCGCCCTCAGCTCTAGAACATTTATATGCAGTTGGGCCTCCAATTCAGACCAAGAGCCTTGGACTGTCTGTCCCTGACACAACCCCACGCCACGCCATCAGGAGGCATCTGTGGTCACTGTAGCATTGGGTTGCTGGGGGGAGAAGGGGCAAGACCATTGTGACGGGTTGTGGGTCATCCACCAATTTAAATCCTGTTTGCACCTGTGGGTTACTTGAATCTTAGCTGAAAGAGGATGCTGAAAAGAATACCATTGGGTGAGCAGTAGCCATTGTAGAAGCCTCATATGAAACCTGGCCAGGGGGACAATGGTGATGGAGGCTGCCATAGAACCCAACAGCTGTAGGACAGAGTGAGCTGTGGATTTCTCCCTTGAAAGGATTGGGATCAGTTGTTGCTTTATCCTTAGAATTCTGTGGTCTGGAATGGATGGCTCTGCAATTCTTTGTATCCAAGATGACCCCTATGAATTTTGTGGACTGAGATGGGGTGAGATTGGATTTTTGCCAGTTTATGGCTATGCCTAGCCTTTGTGCAGCGAGGAGAGAGTATGCCAGGGCTGCTTCCAATAGATGTCTGGTGGGGGTGGAGATGAGCCAGTCGTCTAGGTATGGAAATACCTGAAATCCTTGTAGTCGCAAGTGAGCTGTGATGACTGCCATGCACTTTGTGAACACTCTGCGGGGGCTGTAGAGAGTCCAAAGGGCAGTACTCTGAACTTTTAGTGACTGGCTCCCACACGGAAGCGCAGATATCTTCTTGATAGCCTGTCCACGTTTATGTGGTAGTACACATCTTGAAGATCTATAGAGCACATCCAATTGTCTTTTTCCAAAAGCGGGAGGATAGACTGCATTGTGACCATGTGGAATTTTTGAACTCTCACAAACTTGTTCACTACACTGAGATCCAAAATTGGTCGCCAGTCCCTGGTTTTCTTTGGCACCAAAAATAGTCTTGAGTAGAATCCGGATCCTATCTGGTCTGGAGGGACTATTTGGATGACTCTTTTTCTTAGCAGCTTTTTTATCTCTAGTGCTGCTTCTTCCCTTTGACTGGGTGGAACGTCGGGAAGGTTTTTTGAAGGGACAGGACAAAGAACGAAGGGGATATGATAACCTCTGGTTATAATCCTTTGTACCCAAGAATCAGTGGTGATGGTTAGCCATGCAGAAGGATACAAAGAGAAATGACCCCCAACCACCTCCAGAGGAAAGGAGTTGGGCCACTCTTCAGGAGCGCTGGTAGGATTGGCCAGGAAAAGAGTCCCTGGAACCCTGGTTACGCAGACCCCCTCTGCCCCGAAAGGGGCATCTTCCCTGTGAGTTTCCCCCTCTGCCTCTAGGGGAGAACTCGGTCTGTGTGTCATGGAAAGGACCCTGAGACTTCTTGAACCATATTTTCCCACTCTTTTGGTTTCAGGAGAAAGCATGTTGAGGGGAAGAATAACGGACACCTACGGCAAAAAGGGTCTTACCATCCTGTTCACATCTGGCCAGTGTGCTTTTAACTTTGGGTCCAAACAACGAAGAGGCTTCAATGGCAGCGTTAAGAATGGAAGCCTTAAAGGGTTCCGCGAAATTGCACAAGCACATCCAGGCTTGTCGTCTCAAGACCACAGCTGAACCCGCCACTCTAGCTGCTCCTTCTGATGCATGAGATATCAGTTGCATGGAGGAGTTAGATGTTGGCTCAATGGTGGCCAACTGAGAGGCCACTTTGTCACAGACCTCATCAGACACAGCACCAGCCAAGGTTTCAGAGAGCTCAGAAATTAAATCCCTTTGAAGCCTGGTAAAGTGTGCCATATAATTCAGGGACATGATAGCAAAGGTTGCTGATGCAAAGGTGCACTTCCCTATCCTGTCCAGGGCCCGGGACTCTTTGTTGGGCGGATGGACAGTCTGGCTTTCTTCTTCTGCCAGATCCTTTTGGTTGCAGCCGCCACCACCAGAACATCCACAGGAAGACCTTTAGGCCAATGGGGATCCATAGCAGGAGGGACAAAATCTTATCTGGCCTATGGGGAATAGCCTTGATGGTGTCAGGAGCCTTCCACGCATGCTGCACGATGAGCCAGACAAGTTCATCGGCAGGTGGAGTAACCCAGGAGGTAGGGGGCCAGGCGCAAAAAGCCTGCAGGAACACAGACTCCTCAGAGGTCAGATTAGAGGGCTGCCAGTCACCTCTCTGCTTAAGAATTTCGAGGATATCACCAAAGGATACCTCAGAGGGTGACCGAGGGGATCCTTCCCCATTATCAAAGTCTGTGTCTTCAGTGAGGGACTCCTCTGTGGAGTCCATGCGTTTCCTCTTGCACAAACTTTTCTGGTGAACTTTCTCAGAGAGGGAAGCTGGGGAAGAGAACAGAAAGGGGGTTCCTGTGGGAATATGTCCTGAGGCCCTTGCGCCCGGTGTCCGCTAGGTGCGACTTGTGAACACAGCAGTCCAGAGGAGGGCGGGGAGATAGACAGCACAGTATCACCAGCTGAAGCCAGAGCCTTCTCCTTCAGTTGGAAGCCTTGCCCACCTGAAGAGGGGTGAGTATCCAGGACTTGGGTCACCCCTCCCCTAAGTGGCTCAGCCTGCCGACACAGAGTCCTTGGATTGCTGTGAAACAACAAATTATGCGTGTCACAACTATCATCCTGGGTCATAGCAAAACTCTCCTGCCAAAAAGGCAACTGCAGTTCCTTAGTGAGAACCATAAAGGGAACCGTAGAGGGGGAAGACTGTGCTATATCAATGGACTTCAAAGGCAATGAAGGAGGAGAATAAGAAGGAGTCTTTGGTGATGGGTGATCACCTCCCAAGAAAGGATAGGTCCTGTGGGGCGGGATACCTCTGGCCAGAAGCACTTGATCAACAAGACGCAACACGTCGTGTTCAGAAAGGCTTCTAGTGGACCTCACGGAGACTGAGGGAGAAACAGGTCTGTCCACAAAATAGACAAGCTCGGTGCCCACCTCACAAGTCTGCACTGAGAACAACTGTGCAGAGAGAGACTGGACTATGGGTGTCTTCACCAAGGAAATCATTGGTGCCGACGTCACGGTCTGCACTGACAAAAGGATCGGTGCTGAAGTGGATGCCGGTACCGAAGCTGGAACCGACAAAATTGGTGCCAATAACTGAGGCGTCGGTTCAGAGTAAAATGTCGGAGTCGAAGTGGTCAAGGTTTGCGCCAACTGAGCAGTCGTTGCCAATGTAGTAGTTGCAGTAGTCTGAATTGAGGAGCCCTCGGTACCGATATAGTAAAGGCTACAGTAGACGAAGCCGAGATCACTGATGGCGCTGAAGGCCTCGGTGTCAAAGGTCTAGGCACCGAAAGCGCTGGGGCCAACTAATTGAGCTCTGAAGCAGAAATTTAGCCTTCTTACGTCTTGGTTGGCGTGAGTCCCCAGCCGGGGATGAAGGCAAAGACTTGGCCTTTGTAGGATCATCCAATATTTTCTTGTGGGCTCTAGGAGGGGTTGAAGCCTCCGACCCACAAATAGCCTCTGAAAAGGGAGATTTAAGAAGTCCCTTTAGCAACAACTTATTTTTCCTTTCAATCAAAGTTCTATTGGAAAAAGTTTTACAAATACCACAGGGCGGGTTAACAGAAGTGAGACACACCCAAGCAATAAACACACAGAGTGTGCATCTGATGTAGGTAATTTGTGTCCACAATCTGAACACCTTATAAATCCTGGACTACCTTTTTTATCTGCGATGACAGAAAAGGATATGATTTGACTCGCCATGGCACATTTAGATGTATGAATTGTACATGCTGTGCAGATATTGTAGATAATCCTAATAGTTCTTACATTCATCCTACCACTGGTAAGACTTATATGTTTACAACAAATTGTGGTAGTATTAATGTTGTGTATCTAGCTACCTGCGTTGTCTGTCCCTCATTTTATGTAGGGAAAACCACACGCAAGTTAAAGGAGCGGGTCATTGAGCATAAATCAGAAGTCAGAAGGGGGAATGAGAAGAATGCTTTGTACAAGCATATTAAAACATGTGGTGTAGAACATAGATTTAAATTTAGAATTATTGATATGGTTATTCCATCTCTTAGAGGTGGAGATATCAATAACTTATTGGAGATCAAAGAGTATGAGTGGATTCTAAGGCTTGCGGCTGATCGCTCGCCTGGTTTAAATACCGCTGCTTGTTTAAAACCAGTTTTATTGAAGTTACAACAAACTAAATTATGTAATTGAAGAGACATATTTCTATGTTTGCAGGTTTGTTGAAGTTTATCTATGTATATATTTTTTGTTATAAATTGTATTTATATATGATTTTATGGTTGTCACATGATGTTGGCTGCAGTCATGTGAGTTTTTGGCTCCTATTTAAAGCATATTGCTGTTATTCATGTTTGTATTGGTATTGAGGAAGGGTTTTTGCCCGAAAGCTTTGCCTTTTTATAAAGTGTTTTTCTCAACGGTTGGTGTGTTGTCTACAGTTCTTATATTCCAGCATTTTGTTGTATAACAGAAAAGGAGACAGAAGAAAGGGTACCAGCAATGGTACGAAAGAATACCCGAAGGTAATGAAGAAAAGAAGGGTTTACCAACGATGGTAAGGGAGAAAATACCTTGCGGTAAAAAGTGCAGAGTAAAGAGAAGGAAACAAGAAAATATAGTTGCTAAATGCGATAGGGTAAGAGGCAACAAATTAGAAACTTTTCTGACAGAAAAGGTTATATTAGACTAGTCTAACAACAACTATCTATACTTAGCTCAAGAGAAGCTGCTTGACACGACCGAATGGCAATGCGGCAAATGAAATCTGGGGTAACAGGGAGAGGGGAATTCTGGGTAAGAGTTTAGCTTGAGAGTTTGTAGCTGACGCGAGCTTGGAAGATGGCCGGCTCAGTTCCGAGGTCAGAACCGATACCTATGCATAAAGAATGGACGAGGATTAACAATATCAGATCAAGTCTTATGCGGAAAGACTGAAAGCCCTGTCACTATAACCTGTCTCCTGAAAGTTGCTAATGAATGACCTGTGCCTGGCCTACAGGGCAAGTCTCTGACCAGGCCCTGATGGAAATGTTACATAGTCATAAATCATACTACAGGAGGATCACTCGCTTAAGGAATCTTACCCTAGCTTCCAACATGAACAGGTCATGCTTGCGAGAGAGAGAGACATCTCCCAGAGACTGCTACTTCTCTGGAACAAGTTTCCAATGCATGTGAAACAGAGCCCTTCCTGAACTCTCTTCAAGTGCAACCTAGATCAATGGATGGGTGACTGCAAATTCACTCCTGGGGTGGTGCCCATATCTCTCCTAGACAGAGGAAGTCAATATTAACTACCACAGACCCTTACACCTCTGAGAACTTATCTAACCACCACCAATTGGGGCAACTTGGGATAAATATGGGTAGGATTGTAAGGGCTCTATGGCTATTAGCCTAGTAACGTCTTATGAACTTATGATACTAGTCCTGGAAAGTTAGCTTATCTTAGCTCTCTCTGTACTCAGTCTGGTGAGTGTGACACTGGTGTGCCTATAGAATCAGCAATGACCAGGAAATGTTGTGGTGCACTGGTTTGCCTTAAGAGCTTAGAAGTAGATGTCATTGATAATGGTGAAAAATTGCTGGGCCTTAGGCATTCAGCCTAGTCTTTCACAGAAAGAACAAAATCCAGTAGTCTAGATGTAGAAACTTTTTCATAAAAGGCCTTCTGGGTTGTTGTCTGTATTAATCAGTCTATCAAAGGACACAGTCAATTCAGCAACAGGTAGGATAATTCTTGAGGTAGATTTTTTTTTTTGGGTGCCTGGCTACAGGCATCCGGCCAGGTATTACAGAAAGGTCCCAAGAAGTTTGCAAACAAAAATCCCATATACCGCCTTCCAGTGGGTCAGAAATTGTGTCCAGCATTGTACCCAAGAATGCACCAGCTCTGGTTGGGCACAAATCTGACTTCTACAAGTTGAGTGTAAATCCTAGGTTAATGAGGCACTGTAGGGTACACAGGTTCATAGGACGATACTAGGCTATTGGCCCCCATGTTCCCACAAAGTCTGCACTTGTTTTCCCTGTCCAGCAGGGACACAGGTTGGATCCCAGGGGTATATTTTCCATTTCCCATCCAGTCATTCAGGTTCCTCTTAAAAAGGGCTACGGAGGTACTCTGTTTGACATGGAAATGAAGTCTATTCCATAGATGGGGAGTCGTCGGGGCACAAATCCATCTCACCAACAAGTTCTATTAATGTCACAGACCAGGTTGAGACCTTGCATGCGGGTTGCGCAAGGGGAGCTTGACTTACGGATATGCAACAACTCCATCAAGGCTGTGTTTGAGATAGCCTTGTATGCCAGACATAGGTCACCTCTGAGCAGTCTGTACAAGACTGAGTGGAGGGACAGGGCTTTTAGCCTATCTGTATAGGATAGGTGTTTGAGATCCTGGATTTTCCTCATTGGGAACATCTGGGGTCTCTACAACTGCTGCATGTGTTTGGCAAGGTACATGCTGAAGGGAGCATTGTACTCAATAATGGGTCTGATAAGGGAGGAGTACAGGGATGTTATGACCTCCTTGTTCATCAATGAAATACCGTTATGAGGTGGGCCATGTGGAAAGCCTTCCATACAACGGAGGCAACATGGTGGTCAAAAGTCAGGGTGCTATCAACCTGGGTGCCCAAGTCCCTCACGACTGGTTGTTTGCTTAGTATGTTATTAATGTGATAATTAGTAGGGACATCATCCTCCCCAAAGGGAATAATGGATTTCCTGGCATTCAGTTTGAGGCTATGCTTCTGGCACCAGTCATTAGTTTGGTTAAGGCCCTCTTGGAGGATATTCACATCACTAGGGGAATCTATGACAGTGCCCAGCTTGCAGTCATCTGCAAACTTGGTCAGCCACAAACTACTGGTTTTAGCTTGCACCTCAGAATAGTATATCCCAAACAGTAGAGGTCCCAAGACTGATCCTTGGGGTACGCCGCTTGTTACGGGTTTACTAATAGAGGTGGCTTCCCCTATTTTGATTGAGTGGGTTCTATCAGTGAGCCAGTTAGCTACCCATCTGGTAACATGCGGGTTGATGCCTAGCTGGGAGAGTTTATCTATTATGCCTGAGTGGGGAATAGTGTCGAAGGCTTTGGCTAGGTCAAGGTAGGTGGTGTGCACTGCCTTGCCCTCATCCATGGCTTTAGTGACTGTGTTGAAGAAGGCAACCAAGTTTAACAGACATGATCTCCTTTTGACAAAACCAAGCTGTGTGGGATCAAGAGATTGGAGGTTGTCAATGTCCTTGTTTATAAGGTCCATGATAATACGTTCCATGGCCTTGCAGATCAGGCTAGTTAGGCTAATTGGCCTATAATTGCCTGGGTTGGTAGATGCTCCATTTGCAGAGGGATGACAGTGGCTGTCCTCCATTCTGTTGAGACAAGGCTGGTGCACAGGCTTTGGTTGAATATGGTGTCTTGTGGATCTGAGAGCTCTCGCTTGAGTTCATGTAGGACACAGCCAGGGATGATGTCGGGTCCTATGGAGGCTGTATTTTTTGCCTTCGAGAGGGCATTCATAACCTGCTCCGTGGTGATGAGGGGTGGGGGAGCAGGTGCTGGGGATGTCCTGGTTTACTGATGGGGGGACAGAGGGGTGACATTTTCACTGAAATTGTCTGCCAACAGGTTGGCTATATCTATGGCATTTGTGTATGTGGTATTCTTGACCACCAATTAAGAGCAGAGTTGAGAGTTACCTTTGAGATTGCGGATGTATGTGAAGAAGGCCTTGTGATTGTCCTTAGTGGATGTGGCCAATTTGGACTCAAAGTTAGCCTTACAGGATTTTACCAGTGAACTTATGTGCTTGTTCAGACAAAGGAGAGATTGGTTCCAACTTGGCACTTGCTCCTTCTTGGTCCTGGACAGCAATTTGTTTCCCTTTTATTATAGAGTATATTTATTGCTGCGGTCCACCAGACAGGTTTACTCATCCTTGAGGAAGATGACTTGGCCCTGTCCGGTATTGCTGAGTCCATGCAGCTATATAGTTGCTCATATAGTTTTTTAGTGTAAGCTTGGACATTAGTGTTTGATTCAACTGACAGGATGGTGGCTGTAAAGCTGCTTATACCTGCTCTCAGGAGGTTGTAGTCAACTTTGGAAAAATTTCTTTGCTCAACTCTGGCAAAGGTAGAGTCAGGGGAGATGGTGAGTTCAATTGACAATGCTGCCTGTGTTTTCTTGTACAGAATGGGCCTGAATCAAGCAATCATCCAAGTGCAGATAAACTTGATCACCTTTACTTCTGTAGTATGGCAAGAATGGGAAGGGCATTTAGAAAATATTCCTGATGTTGCAGTCAAAATCAAGGGGCAAGGAGATAAAATGAAACTCCAAGTCATCTGCCTCAAACCATAAATATTGTCTCTAACCTCTGGCAATTGGAACATGAAAGTAGGCATTTTTGAGGTCTACAATAACCATGAATGCCTGGGTGGCTCAGCATAGGAAGCAGTGCATGAAGTGTCAACATTTTGAATTTGGGTACTCCCAAGCATTTGTCTAGTCTTGACAAGTCTAGGAGAAGCCTGTGCCCCTCTTGCCCATGGGGTACTCATTCTATACGTCCTTGTTCCATCATTTCTTTTAAAATAAACTTGAACAGATGTGCATTATTCTTTGGTATTTGTGGAATTCCTCTTTTTTGTGAGGTTCTGTGAGAAACTGCAACTTGTAGTCCCTGAAGGCAACATTCAGGACACCTGCTTTCTGAGGCAATGGTCTGCCACTGCTAGATGCACATTGCTCATCTGCTTTCTTTCAGACAGCATGGTATGGGTATGATGGTAGGATTCTGGGGATCAGTTAAGATATTCTGGAGAGGGAGAAGGCTGAGGTAGTCACAACTGCTCCCTGGTACCAAGGATGATAACAACCCCCTGCCCTCTCTCCCTCTATTTGCTGCCACTTTACTTTCTGGAAGGCCATTCTACCCTTGGGTTGTTTCCCTATACCTTGCCTCTGGTAGAAAGAACCCTGTTTAGCCAGGAAGTTCCTGTGATATTTACAGAGAAGAAAATGAAACATTGGCTTGACAGACTCCATAGTTTTTTCTTTGTTCTCCTACTTTTTAAAATGTAGTTTTCTATCCAGGCGGCACTGAACACCTGCATGTTATGATCTTTGGTCATAGACTGGCTTCTCAGCCAAGAGTCTCACACAGCAGTAGACCTGGATGCTGAATCACCATCACCATCATATGCAGATTTCTGGCACCATGTCATCTATATGTAACTATTTTCAAGATCATCAACTGTTATGATTCTGCTATACACTGGAAAACTTCATTCCTGAATAAGTATTTACTTTATAAGAGTTGTCACCCCAAAATTTTGAAACAGAATATAATCAAAAGTCAACTTGTCAGGTTAGCAAGAATGTGTTTCACTTACAAGTTATTCTCTAGGGAGATGGACAAATTAATCAAAATATTTCTGGATGGGAAACCTTAATGCTGTAGTTACTAAAATTGCTTCGGAGATCAACGTGGAGTGGGTAAAGCCCACCCCTGCTGGGTACATGCATTTAAAGGAGACTTAGTCTAACTAGTCTCACCAGGTACAAATGCCTGTAAGCATGAGATTTAACAAGAATTTTATTAGGGCACTGATGTTAAAATACAACAATGACTCAAATCTTATTAAAGATGTTATTAGACAAAATTGGAATATTTTACAAAATGGGTAAAAATTTGAAAGATATGTCAGAACGTAATCACAATACTCTTCTTAGTACTCAGAAGGCAAATGAAATCCATAAATTGTAAGCATCTAATCACTTCACTTCTTTATGCCTCACCCATTTTTACTAATCTATCTAAAAATAATCTTAGCAAATTGGAAATGTCTTACAATAACATTGCCAGATTTGCTACAGGCAACCCATTTAGAACCCACCATTGCATTAATTTAAAGCAGCTGGGATGGCTTGAACTACAAAATCTGATTAAATTCCATCAACTATCTATAGCACACAACACATTTTACAAACCTTCCAAAACTCCTATTCTATCCACACTCATCACTCCCTATAAAAACCTGAAGGTCTTCTCAGAGACTTCTAGTACTTACCACTAAACCAAACAACAAGGCTGGTGACCCCTTCTTTTCTAGTATTGTTTGAAAAGCCTGGAATCTCCTCCCCAGTGAACTCTCCTCACTTCCCTCAGTATCATGCTTTAAAAACAAATTGAAAGTGTTCCTCAGAACACAGTGGTTATGACCCTGTACTAAGCCTGACTAGTTATGTATCTCTTAATACTTTGCTCTTCCTACCCTTTCTACTCATTAACTGTAATTCCTTCCTTATTAACCGTAATACTATCTCCCTCTAGAACATCTTGATTGTACTAGCATGCTATGTTATGCCTGTATTCTGCACTGCTGAATTTACTGTGATAACCTGTAATATGCATTGTAAATATGATTTTTTTTTTGTTTAATGTTTCCTTATTTGTTATCTTGTTAATTTCATTGTTCTATCTTGGAGCTCATCTCCCCGGGCCTCTACTGAAAATGGACATGTATCCAGTTAGACTAGCCCGGTCAACAAATGTAAAATAAAAATAAATAATAAATAAATAAAATAATAAATGTGGTGCATGTCGCTAGTGTAGCTATATTCTTGAGCAAGAATACTTAGATCTTGACAACTACTGTTTTGCTCAAGTCTATTTTACTAAAGGTAGTTGTTCTGCTCTTCTATGGTTATGATTTATCTGGCAAACTGCTCTACCTGCAGTGCTTTCTGTACAAGAAAGACTTCTTTGTAAACAAATCTATGAATACCATTCATTATATTCCTAAAACCATGACCAATAATGCCCAATACAAACATTCTTTGGTTTCTGCTGATTTTTCAAATTTTATTTTGGCATTGTTGAAGTAGTGACACCTGATGAATAAGGGTGACACTGGGAGACATGGACTGAAAATAGAAAGTTGACGTGGCAGGTAAAAAACTGAACGCTTCCTCACCTCCTGATTTAAATCACATCTCAATCAACTCAGTTTTAAAGTTAAGGGCAGCAAACTTATAAACAGATGCAACTGTTTGGATTCTGGCTTTGTTACTGTGTGGGTGTTTTTTTTTTTTATTTTATTTGTACTATATTACATAATGTACATTTTTTGGTTGTGCAATGACATTTTTAATAATGTATTTTTAATTATGCAATCATTAATATATCTAATTGAGTTATTCTGTTTTGGTTTGTTTTTTCCACCTAATTTGTATGTATGTTTATTTCTGTTCATCCTTTAAAAACTTTTAGATGGTTGGTCGTGTGATACAGGCATCTATTTACGGAAGCCATTTTAATTCAAACAGTTTTAGTTCTGATAAAGTCCTTTTGAATATATATAGGAAGAAAGTGCTTGATGTACTGTTTTTATTTTACCCAAGGAATAAATTATTGTGAATTCTCAAGCAGGTTGTTTGACATTTGTTTTCCCTGCAAAACACGAACACTACGTGTGCCTTTATGGTGGCAGCATGTTTTCCAAATTGCAGTGAGGTCTGAACTTTGGAGTGCAAAGCAGCTTTACTGGTCTCATGCTGCACTCCCCTCAGAGATTCCAATAGCTGCTGTCGGACAGGTTCCTAGTACTTAAGTATGCAAGTCTAGCAGCTGATGACACTAAAAGACAAGGTTGCTGAGGCATACACTATCATATCAAGCAACCTACTTTGTCTTATTACATACTTTGTTACTGCCTAGAGCCATTACAGCTCCCTTCGCAGCTTCCAGGGATACATCTGGATGCGCAAATTTTGTACTCCTGCAAGATAAGGAAGGGCAAACTGCCTCCCTTACTTGATTACCATATATAGTTCCAGGGCATGTCTCCAAAGACTGCTTAGATGGAGAAATGTGCAAACTGCTGATAGTTTGGTGACCTCCAAAGGGTTTGTGCCAGAGACCTCAGCCGACGTTAGGTATGGCGGAAGGTCGAGCACCTCAATGGTACCAACGCCCTCATATCTGGTGGACTCCGCAAAGTCATCTAACTCCTTAGTCCCCTTTATCTTCTGCTTCTCCTTTCTGTGAGGATGCCTATCTAATTACCTTCCAGTGACAAGAATGACTTTGGAAGATATGGAAAAAGTCTCTTTTTGTTTAAGTAGACCTAAACAGCTGTGCGTGTCAGACAGGAACTCTCATCCTATGGCGGGGATAAAGTCATGACCAGAAAATGCAAATGTCTGTAAATCCAAAAAGCTGAAAATTACAGTACTAGATTCATAGAAAATGTAAAATGCAAAATAATGCACTGAAGGAGGAGTGAGATTTATGAGAAGGCAGATCTTGAGCAATTTACAAAACTTTGGAATCAATGAAAATTAAAGAAAATCTATCTATACTGTATGATGCTAATGGGAGCTACAATTAACGTTCGTTTTCTATTCTAATATACTTCTATTCTAATATACATGAGCTCATGTTGCAACTTAAAAAAATGTGATGATTTAATAAAAATGTTCTAAAAAGTTACAAATCACTTCTCCCAAGGAGTAAATAGTCGATACTGAAAGGCAACTGCTAGTTCCTTAAACCTCTAGATTCCCTCTGAATAGTAAAGGAAAATTCAACATAATTTTACTTGTGGTGTAATCTTTAATGCAATGTGTTCTCTCCATACTTTACTGAGCTTTCAGCAAAATCCTCTTTAAAACCATATAGCAAAGGATGCCAACCTACTACACTGGTTTAAGGAAGGAAACACTGCAAAAATGCAACTGTGAAAACAGTGAGAAAAATTGATGTTTCCTGGGAAAAAATGAACAGAAGCAAAAGCAACTACTTACCACCTCCAAAGGCTCCGTTTTTAAGTTCCCAGCAAAATGACTAGCAAAAGCTTCTGCAGCCAACAAGTATAAAGACTTCAATTTCAGACTTTCCATTAAGAAGAGACCAACATGCAGGTTTCATACTCAATTAAAGCAACACAATTTCCAAATTAAAATCCACTATGTAAGCAAATGAAGCAGATATTCAAAGCAGACACTGTTTGGATAAAAAATGTATTGGAATACCAATACAAAATAATAAACAAAAGTTTAAAAAAAAGCCACAGAATACATACTACAGAAAAGCAAATTTGTACAGAAAGAAAAAAAAACTACTGTGGTGCTGGTATCGTCCTAATTATAAGAAAACAAGGTACAACTTTTTACTCAAATCAGAAGAAAGCTGCCACGTAACAGGTCAACTATGACACTACAGATACACAAATGTTTCCAATTTAAAAATTACAGGATATGTAAGAAACATGGATTTTGTTTACAAATGGAAAAAGTGCAATACAGATTGTTACATGATGATGAATGTTCTTTAGAAAAAGGTCTACGTTAAATTCCAGAAACAGATACATAAAAGTTTTTTTCTTAGACATGCTCACATTAACATTCATGACTTCAACATTTATTTTTCTTCTTCCTGAATAACATAATATTTCTAAAGGGGACTGCACTATATGGGCAAAAGTAACAGAAGATCAAGATACTGTTAGAACCGATTTCTTAAAATGCAGTTTCACATGTAACCATGATATGCGCTGCCATAGAAAGCAATTAGTTCTAAATGTCTCACCCCAATACATTGAAATTCAAGTAAAGGACAACATTCCATTCCCTGCCAACAGAAATACTAGGCAGACTTTACAAATCCTAGTAATACAGAAGAGACACAGGGAAGAAGGAAGCTGAGCAACAGTGAAATACAAATATAAATCTGTAACAGACAAACTTTAAAGGGAGCTTCAAATAGTTATTTTAAAGTACAATGTACCTATGGAGTTTTTTTTTTTTTTCAGTTGGAAACTGTGAGAAGCAGACAGTGAACCCTTTAATGGAATAATACATACAACATCCAAACTTACTAATGGCTGTTTAATCAACAAGAAACATTGCCAATCCTTGTTTAAAGTATAAATATTTTATTACAAAAAGACTATTCATACCAAGCAGTCAAAGATGTAAGTTGGTAGAGACCAACTAAGGTCTCATTAATGTGCTTTAGCATAATGTGATGACACCACTTGGAGAACAGGGAAATGTATATGCCGACATCAGGGGAGTGAACTGTTTGGATAAAATGCAACTCCTACATAGAATATTCACCATAATGCTGCACTTCTGAGACTGTTCTGAGTGCATACTCATCAGGACTGAGATTCCCAAAAGCTTTTTTAGCTTAGCATGTTAAACTTTTTGAAACATAAAATTCCACTCAGAGAACTAACCACAAGCTGTACGAGTGGATTCATCTAGTTCTCTCCAGTTAATCTAATGATGTTCTTCTAAAGAAAATAATCATGGCTAGAGCAATGTTAACATATACAGCTAGGAAGAAGTGGCAGGAATAAAATATGGGAAAGATGAAAGGAGAGTGGAACCTCTCCTATATCAAGAACACAGTGTTAAAGAGTCAGCATTATGTTTAGTAACTCGCATAACTGCTGTGCATTACCTTTAAGGGGCTCATGGCTGCAGAAGACCCTTGCTGGAATACACTACATATAAATGTATACTTTTTTTTTTCTTTACACTTTTGAACAAACATCAGAAAAAAATAATTTGGAGATATCAAGAATACTGGTCAATTAGGGATAAGTGGCAGTTATATAACGAGGTACAAACTGCAAACAGTGGCTGAGCAACTGAGGCTAGAACAGCAGTGATCTACACACAGCTGAAAATGTCTTTTAGGTGAAAAGGACTCCCATGATCAGATATAGGCACCAAGCAAGTGAGGCAAACAAGGAATTAAAAGAATAAGATGAAATTGACAGAATTTTACTCAAGCAAGACAGGAAAAAGTATATTATATATATCAGGGTTGAAACACACCACTCACAAACTCCTTCACTTCTGCAAATAATGGAAAATAGATTCTGGCATCCACTAAACAAAAGGTCTGCCCTGACCCCAACATGCTGCCCAGTACTGGAATACCTGATGAATTACTTTACAGTTCATGGGCTGCTTGCAATGGGAGAAAGGGTCCGCGCACAAGCTTAGCATTCCTGGAATGTGAAAAGCTGAAAAGTACAATCAGTTCCTGACAGCCTGGTCCACCAGGCTCAAAGTTTCCATACAGAATGGCTATGCTCTTCTTGTCTATTACTATACCACATTACTGCCATGTAGCTACACCACATGATGACTTGTCCTCTAAGGACACACCCTAAATGCTTCTGAAGATCTACCCTAATTTCTAAAATGTGAAATAGTGTGTTGTGTAGTAATAAGGGAGATGGACTAAGTCCTTTCAAAGAATTTCCAGAACATGGGCTCCCAAGCCTAAAGTGGACTGATGAAGCTACATAAGAGACTGGCTGATGAGCAGAAGACATGGAAGAGTCCTGTGAGCCAATTTCCTGGAACAATGGAGCCGGATGGCCCACTGTAGCTGCATGTGTAGTGTTGTACTGGGTATATGGAGACTACAGCTACAACTGAATTCAATATCTACAGAATTAACCCTACTTGGGAGAGAGAGAAACTGGGCAAGAGAAATAAGATCATGAACTTTAGCAGGTATAAGCAAACCATCAGAGATTTAAGCAGCCATTAAGGGAGATAAGTTGTATGAGTGGGAAAGCATATCATTAAGTTAACCATAATCTCTCAACCAGTAAATGGAAAAAAAAAGGCGAAATCCCTGTCTTTAACAAGAAAATAAGATGCAACAAGTCATCCAAATACAGCAAAGATGTTTGATTGACTTCAACCAACAGGTGCTACCATGAACTTGGTAAAAATTCTGGGACCATAAAAGAGGCAATGATTGGCCTCTATAAGCAAAAGGAATCATCTGAGATGCTCCCACATCTTGATATGCAGATAAGAATCATGAAGGTTTAAAGAGCACATCCTGCCTCCTTTGGACAAAAAAAAAAAAAGAAAAAAATGACTGTGAAACCTTTAGAACTTCAGCTGTATGCCAGTTCCGACCACTAAGAGCTAGGATGGGTTTGAGATCCCTGGTCTCCACCAAATCTGTAAATAAAGGCCTATTCCCATTCACCTTTCTGGTCTTTGGGTATCTGAGAGACTACTGCTTCTGTAGGAGCCTTGGAAGTCTCTTGGCAACATGCCACCAAAATATGGAGTATTAGGAAGACAGAGGCAGGAGTAGTTCGGGCATAAAAGTAATAGATATAATTTTGTCAGAATGTTCCTTATTCATGCATCTAAAATGATGGTGAAACAGCCCAGTACACAAACAAGGATCCCTTATGCCAATCTTCTACGAAGAGATGTGACAGGACAACAGGTCAGAACAGCACCCTTGCCTTCATGATGCAGCTAAGAACTGAAAGCATTTTCAGCAATCCTGCATCTCAAAAACATAGCTCTGTCAGACCTCAGGGGCTTAATAAAGACTATGGTGTCCACTAGGAACCAGTACAACAGATTTGCAGAGAGGTAAAACATGGTTCAGAAACAGTATATAATTCACTTAAACTATTTCATGCAAAACATTTTGAATTGTATGGAACTCCTGATCTTCCATGTGGAAGGGAGACCCGCCCCAACACACATCTTACTTACCATAGTTTTTGCAGGTCCTAAATGGAGGTTACACCTCCTGATCGGGGGGAGATTTCCAACAAATGGTCAATTCATTAGAACTGATTTAGTGAATCTGTCCTTTGCCATTCTTCCTGGAATAATCTATCGTGGAAAATTGATGGCAGCTACAAAAAAAATTTATGATGCAGCCATAATTGATGATGTACCCAAATTCCACATCTGACTGCACTGCTTACCACACCACAGTCAAAATGGCCCATTAGCAAGCCGTCATATATACCATGGTTACCAGAGTCCTCAAGTAGTCCTCATGATTATCAGGCAGCTTTTATACAGATTGAGTATACATGGTCAACCAGTCTCACTGAAAGTACAACATGCCAAGTGCAATTCATTTCAGTGCCATGATAAAGTGAAAAGTGTAACCATATTCATAGATGTTCCAATGTCTTGGATTCCTGCTTTGAGGATAGAAATCCAGTAACTGAAGACTATAGCTCCTCTGAATGTCTTCTGAAGAGACCACCTTTCTGTTCAGACCTAGGGATTTCTTCTTACAATGGCAAATATCTTGTAGGCCTGAACATCTGTTTTCCCTTTCTGAATCACAGGAACCTCATGTCTGGATATACTCATTTCTGACTCAAGATATCCTTAAAGCCACCAATGATGGAAAGAACTTGCATGAGGTATGTACAAGGTAATTTAAATATCTCAGCCTGGGGTATATAAGAAGGAATGGTATCCTACACCCACCACATTTTCATCAAGATGAACATCTTCCTCATAAGTCACTGTCCTTCTGGACCACCTTCCTATTCTTTAGTACAACATATACTAAAACTAATGATGCAGCAATTCTGATGGTAAAGGTTGAAGGTTATATGGCAAAATTGAGTGCAAGGGGCAAGAAAGCCAGGTACTGACTCTGGCTAAAATACTTAAGTCTGGAATGGCAATGGTGCAAGCTGAATGGACACAGCAAATGCAATGCAAGAAGATTCAACTCACAAAGAAGTCAAAGTTAAATAATTATAAGGGTGAAACAGCTTAGGCTTTCACTAGAAGGTGATGAAGTAAGACCATACTTTCCTGATAGGTGGACTAACCGGAGGTGCACTGCAATAAGGTATGGCAAATGAAGGAACATTATGGAGAGTCACTTCCAACAGTTAACTGCCCAACTGGTTTACTGCTGGATGACTGAATCAGGACCATGTCTGCTGGGCATAAGAAACAACGCAAGTCCCATTACTCCAATGGAACAAGGATCTTAGGCCAAAACTTAACCTGCATTTAAGAGGCCAGGAAGCAGGCAAGTAAGACCACAGCTCCAGAACAGTGGAGAGATGCGCGAATCACAAAGACCTCCTCCACCACTTTTAGGGCCAGATGCCTATTGTCAGGAACACATCACAGTGACTCCGTGATTAAGATCTCTGACACCACCAGGTCTGCAGTTCAATCCTTACCAACCATCACTGTCTTCATGTCATTTGCATATCTTCCCCACATTTGATTTCTCTCTCCTTCCTTTCACCTACCAGACACTCGTTGGTTGACTAGTTTGACTAGATAATCAATTTTCCAATTATAACACATTTAATCTTTCCTTTGTGGCCTAGATCATGGCTGAAAAAGGTAAGAGACCAGTTTACTTATTGGTTAATAAAAACATTCCATAGAATGCTTGGAATGACACAAGAGTCCTGACCAAGTGGCTCAACACCCACAAAGAAGTAAGGCAGCACCAGATATTAAGGGCATAAATACTATCAACTTACCATCTCTACCCATGCGGTGCTTAGTCTTTATACCTTCAATGTACCACACAGCCCTTATCCCTTCTACTCCTTATTCTCCTCCTCGTCTTTATTCACAAGTTCAAAAGAAGAGTCAAAGTACCAGGGATGCTGAGGTTAATACAGCCTTGCACTTCTCTAAAATGTTAGTTTAAGAAATTGTACAGCTCCCTCCTTCAACAAATCCCAGTTGCCTTACTGAAGCATAGATTCAAAGCCAAACCAAGAAACAGCTTACGACCTCATAAATCCACAAAATACACAGCTGTAACAGCAAACGGTAATGGATGCAGCCAATCCCCAAAACGAAAGCCAATGCACGAAGTGAGCAAAAAATACTTCCTTAGTAGACCAAATGAATCAAGTTAAACACAACCCCATTCCCATCAGATGAAGTCCACTATAGAGTGGATGAAAGCGCTTTCATTTTGGGGATTGGCTGCATTCGTTACCATTTGCTGTTACAGCAGTGTATTTTGTGAATTTATGAAGCATAGATTCCCAAATGCATAGCAAGTGAAGTGGTCTGGCATTAGCCATATTAAGAGTTTGAGCTGGCTATAGGAGGCTGCTTGCTATGGGGGATGGGGAGTGTCACAACTAGAAAAGAGAAGGAAAATCTGAATTGAAATATAAATAAAAATACTAAATAAATGTGTGAAGGATCACAGACCTATGCTTAATGCATCATGAAAAATATGCAGAGAAATAGGTTTTTTGCATTAGTTGATCTATAAGTCGCACCTTGTTCACAGGGTTCATCTTCATACCATTCAGAATCTGATGAAAAATTGGGAAAAATCCTACACTTGGGGGCTGCACACATTCCCATATTAGTGAACTCTGTAACATAATACACCTACTATTGAAGGAATGTCCACCTAAATTTACTACTGTGCATCTTCTTGCAAATCATAAACAATAAAGATATGAAAGTTATACTAACAACAAAATAGGGTACAAGTACATACATGTATGAAGGCATCTCCCTTAGCTGAAACTAGTGTAAACAAAAATAAAAACATCCATTTTACACATTTGTTAACCACATAAGTCCACTGGACACAAGTGTCCCTTTTCAGGGGTGACTTAAGAGTACTCAAGTGACTTGCTCAGACTCAAACAGTACGCAAATTGATGTGGAATGAGTCAAACCCTGGATCCCTGACTATAGGGAGCAGAGAAACTGCAAGTAGGGTATTCCTGGCCCAAAGAGGTCACCGTGTAGATCATAGGATTACATAAGAACAACCCTGTTAAATGAGTACCACCCCTTGAAGAACTCTTTCAGTATCATCCTTGAAGGATTCTTGACTAACATCAATGCTGAGCAGTAAACAGTATTTAAAAAAGAAAAAAGAAAAAAAAAAAGGCAAAGGAATGCACAGACAGCACAGAAAGCAGAGATATGGATTACTGTTTTCAAAAATAAATCTACTTCCAAATTTACAGTTGAAGAGAGAATGATAAGTAAAGGTATGTACTTAAGAAAAAACTGACCAACACAAGTGACTGCAATGGACATGTTTCTGAGGAAAGCAATAGAGGCAGTAACTCTACTGAGGTGAGCTTTGACAACAGCAATTACCACCAGGCAGCTGGCCAACTGATGACAAAAGAACCATAGAATCAGCAATTCACCTGGAATGTTTTTGCTTGAAAACTGTAAGCCCTTCCCTCCTAGTACAAGACAGAGACAAAATTGTTCCAATTTCCTAATTTCATGAACCCCTTTTCAATTAATACCTGGACTGTCCATACACAACTGCAGGTGAAGGTCGCTCTCTCCCCCTGACTTCAGCTTCCAAAAAGAAAATCAGGAAATGGAGAAACTTTTCAGGATCAATTGTGAGACCACCCTCTGAAAGAAATCTGGTTTCACCTAGATGGTCACAGAGTCTATACATATGACCAGGTATAAGGGTTTGATGATCTTACACACAACCTGTTTTCCAAGAAATTAATTTCAATGCTGCTAAATTACTAGACTCAAACTGAAGATGGGACAAGCTTGACAGCCATTAATTTCAAATATCATAAAGTACATTTTGGTGGTGCTGCGGTAGAGTTTTCGCCTCACACTTAGATGTTGCCCGTTCGATTCTCAGAGTCCCTTCTGTGTGGCGACATGCGTGAACGGGCATTCCTTCGTTGAAGGTTGTGCGTTAGGCCTGGCAAGCCAGCGCGTAAAACTCTACTGCCAATCATTAGCGGACCGGAGTTCCGCTGTGGTGACCCCTAACCGGGAAAAGCCGAAAGACACAAACAAACATTAAGAAGCAGGACTTCATTACATAAAGGCTTGACCAGTCAGTGCTGTACTACAATCCTATCTTCCCACAAGGCTAAGAGGCCCAGACAGATCCGATACATACACCTTAACTGGGATAGCTGAGGCCCAAACCATCTAGGTGTCTGTGATAAGTGAAGATCACTTGCAAGCTGACCAGCCAAGGAAGTATAAAATGCATTTCCACCTAAAAGGAAAATTTTCCACTTGGGAGGCAAAGCCCTGCCTAATGGAAGGATTACTTTCAGCAACAATGACCGCTGAACCCTCAAGTAGCAAACTTGCCATAATCCATAGATCTTTTTATAAAAAAAACAGGCTCTGAGGTGGCACCTTTGGCTGCCCCAATCAGGTGGCAGGAGTCGCTCACAAAGGCTTTTCAGTTTATTCACTTCACTACCTCTACATCCCCCTTGCCCTGCTGAACCAAGAAGTGGGACAGGGCTGAAATATCCTAAATGGTGAACAGATCAATCTCCAGCATCTCTCATCTTCAAAACTCACCAGGCATGAAGTCTGAATGTTTTGCTTTAGGAGAAGAGTATACGAGTCATTTACAGAAGCCTGCCACGTTACTTAACCAGAGATGTGAGCTACAGAGAAAGTGATGCCAGTCTATAACACAGGCAAACAGAGGGAGTATGACCTCCTACCCTCCTTGCCTAAGTAACAAATGAAAGACTGACTTTCTGACCAGAAGAGAAGAGTCTACAGAAACAGATCTGTCTTCAAAGTCAAAATGCCAATAAGACTGTTCATAGCTGTGACTGACTGATGTAGTGGTTTCTTTATGGGAGTTGGAGCACTTCCTGCACAATGTGAAAGTCTAGGTGAGCTTCCTAAACTACAAATGACATGTCTATTGTCAATAATTGTGTTGGGTTCCCCTTCAGGAGGAGATCCACACCAGAAAATTAGATGGAACTGTCCACCTCTCCAAGACCCAATGACAAGGGTATTACACCAAAAGCATGTTGACTCTGAAGATACTGGCATCTAACAGCTCCCTTCTACATCCACATGTGCAGGAATTCAAAGGGCCATCGATTCCAGAAGATGCGGCAGAGTCTAAGGCTGGCTCCTGAGTTGCATTTTCACTGAGAAGGTACAGGCCATGATCTCCTGGGCTCTCTCTAAGGTTAGGAATACCAACTCTAGACACTGACAAGCTCCACACTGATAAAGGCGTTTCTCTTAGCAAGAGTCACAGAAGATTCTTCTAAGCACAGTAAACACATGGATCCTTAGCCTAAAATGCTTTGTCCAGTGTGGCAAAAAACTTTGATAAAGATTCTGAGAACTGAGCAAAACCCAGACAGTAACACCTACTACTGAAAGTGATGCTGAACCACATCAAACCAGATAAATATTTTGTGTGCACACCCCAAAGCAGTGATATGTGACAATACCATTAAATCACCATAAAACAGCAAGAAAAAACTAACTGCAGGGTGAATATATGAATTTGAAAATTATAGATGTTGGTTGAGGTTACAGAGGATCATAAGGGATAGAACTTTTTGATGCAGTTTAGGGACCAGAATGACATACCGGCAAAATGTGCAACCCCCTAGAGTTCTACTGAGACTGAGTGATCTACCATTGCAACCTTTATGGGTGGGGGTGGGGCATTTTACTCCGAGACATGGCCAAGAATCATCACATTTAAACAGTGCTTCTTTGTGAGAATTCTGAGAACTGTCACTCCCCCTCAAACACACATGGACAATCCTAGACCCCCAGAAAGACTGCAGCAAATGCATCTTCTGGCTGACAAAGCAGGCACCGGGGGTGGGGTGGGGTGGGGGACTGTGCAACTCTACAAAGCCTTCCACAGTGGTAAAGGCATGATCTCTCCACAGAACGCTAGCAACCTATCCTGAGGAGTCTAGCTGAAGAGTACTTCCACCACAAAATGGGAATCATGATCTTGTCCTAGGGTTTCTCCTCTCAATGAGAGGAATCTCTGCCACATCATCCTGTGCAGACAACACAAGAACCTGCTGCCCCATCTGCACAAAGTCAGAATAAGATGCACAACAGTCCACTGAAAAAGACATGGACAGTCACTCTACCAGGTCCTCCTTCAGCCAATACTGCAGATGGCCTTCAAGCTTATACAGAGCTTTCCAAGCCAGGTGGGGCTGGAACTGCTGACTGCTTTATGCTTCAAGTAAAAGAGAAATAACGTCTCTTAACTACACCTGTCCAAAGCTTTGCACTCCTCAAGTGGAAAGGTGGCAAAGTACTGTGATCTTTGGGTCTTATGCTTGAAAATCATCAAAAAGGAAATGGAACTAGGAGACTTGGGCAAACTCTGTTCTCACTATGAAGTAAGCTTGTATCCATATTGGTTGAATAGCATCCTTAAGTGACTTGCTCCAAAAAGGAGATAACCCAGGAAATGCTCAGACCTCTTACTTGTACATTTTTTGTTTGTATATTTTTGTAGGTGGGAGAAAAGGAAACTGATGCCAATCTATGTTTTTCCTAATAGAAGCTAGGAGGAGTCCTACAACCTCCACTACCTGCTGAGGAAAGGCTATGCCTGACTGCATTAAGATAAGAATGTGGCAAACATTCATCATGTGCAGGGGCACAAGGAACCTGCATACAACATTGCATCAGCTGAATGTGTGGCCTGAATAGCAGTCACAATGCATTTCCCAAGTGTATGATCTCACACATGCAACCCAAGCTTTCAGCAGACTTCAAACATCTGCTTGATGACTACTTCCAGTGAAGTCAGCTCTTATATAAGGTTGCCTGATGGACCCCCCAAATTGGGACTTGCCAGCCTGTGACCAGGTGACTCAAGGGGTTATTCTGCCAGGATCTGTCTGCTTAACCTTCAGTTTCAACAGATTACACACTGGATGGAGGAATAACATTTTGGTTACATCATCCCAAATTGGATGCCATGAGTGTATTTCTTCTAAGTCGCCTGTTCTTAAGCAAGGCAGACAAGATGTGGGCCTCACTACTCATTAGTTGAGAACAATCCTAGCATCTACACCAAGAAAACCAACTGAACACCAGACTTACCTTTTGAAGGATCCAGTGTAGACTTCTTTTTTGAGTGAATATCTTTATGGCAAAATTCAATTTTATGGTAGGATTACACTGAGAACAATCCCTGGAACCAGTCACAAGAAGGCCTCAAAAAACAGCAACTTTCTGGTCATAATACTGTTCACCAGTTTCTCTTGATGCTGCCTCTGAATGGCAGAACCAGACTGCTGACACTTGTGACTGTTATCCAACATCATTCTCTTGTGTGAAACAATGATTACAATATTGGTGCAGGTTTTGGCTGGTGCTGTGACTGACAAGGACACTAAATGCGCTGATTTTAAGTCTATAAATGTATAACTTCCCAAATAATAGCAAGTCTCATAAAATGGTGTGGAAGTGACAATAAAAAACGATGGCTCAGGGGACAAACAGTCACTTATGCAGCTAGAATGTTATGTCAAGGCATGCACTGGTATGCACATATACATTTCTGAACGTGGGATCTTCTGATTTGTTGCAAAATTTAGGCTGGTGGAAAATAACCAGCAAACAGAGGAAAATTCAATGTGGTCCTCATAGCTATATTTAGTTAATTTTGCCCTTTGAAATGGGCCAGCGTCAAGCCAGAAGCCAGAGTTTGATATTTGGAAAGGTTTAACATGCTGAGCAATCCTAAATTTCAGAGCTGAAGTTAACACACACTCCAATATAGCAGTACCTGAAAATAGTCTCCGAAATACAGCAACCATTTGTATCAACTGCAGCATGTAACATGCTCTATAAATCAGCACCACAAAAACCCAACAAACTACTGAAACATCAAAATCCTGCATTAAAATGAAATAAGACCAGTCAGTTTCAAAATATAACTTACAGTTTCCTTGCATAAGTTAAGTTTACAGATTCACACAATAAAACAAGCAATGGTAAAATCTTTAAGAAAACTCTGGAGGGCTTCCTAGGTGATACCTGGAAATTTCAGTGTGGTTCTAGTCTTCTCACACTTTTGTTTCTACAAAGCCTCTCACTTTTAAACTATTTTTTATTAACATGGGTGCTGCAGGCAAAGTGTAAAACCAATAACTGGCCTACTAAACTAAAACATAACGGATAATGCTAGGGACACCTGTAGCAGCCCTAAAGCTGTGATCTCTAGGATCCAGTTCTACACTTCCCTTTTTAAATCTAAACTGATCCTCAGGTTTTAATGATAGCTGCCAGGCTGGGATTATGATCAACAGAAAAATGGTAAATGGCTCTCTAATAAATAGTGCAATGCACCAATTGCTTCATGGCCAGTAAAATGTTTACTTGGCAGACAGTGGGGACTAAAGAGTGGAAGATGAAAGAGTCGATAAAGCCATGTCAAGTCAGATCCCTTGAATTACCCCTTTAGCATCACAAGAACAAAATGCTATGGCACAAAAATGTAAATATGAACATTTCAGTCTTGCAAATTGCCTGCCGAGAATTAATTTTTAAAACTCTGTAGTAAAATGCATGACTTTTAACTAATAGTTAAATCACTAGTGGAGAAAAGCTCAAATAATTACAGAGGAATTGAACTGCCACAGTGGAAGAGGTAAACTAAAGAATAATGGTTTCCTTATTAAAAGCGGGTAATAATCAAAAACTAGGTATCAACTGTTTAGAAAACAAACATGTATTTTGTAATTAAACTGTTCCCAGTTAGGACCCTGTCAAGAACTTACCAATGAATAGAAATACTGTCCCCCCACCCCGCAAAAAAAAACCAATAGTCATGAGTTACACTGTTGAGTAGCCCTGGTATGGTATCTAACAACCCTAATACTACAACATGGATACAAATCTTCCTCTATACTAAGCACAGAGGGGAAAAAATCAGATAAGTCACACAATTGTGTATGATTAACCTGCTCATCAGATTCAGCTATACATACAACACTACACATCAACAGGAACTATGCATTGTCATATGTTCTATTTTATATAGAAAATCATTTATTAAAAACAATTGTCACGTGCTGTAAGACACTCACTGAATGTGGAATTCTGACCAGCTATGATGCCTTCTTCTAATGTGTTTCAAGGCACTTGGCAAAAGCACATCACACCCACTGCACTCAAGATGTGCAATCACTGAACCACAATTACATATGCTGACATGTCTTTGTAGTGTACAACTAGAAATGCTTTTTCCATCCTACCTTGAAAAAAATTAAAGGCTGTTTAATAATGTATTTTTGTTAATGACCCTGAAATGTGTAACTGGGAAATAATGCACATCAAGATAAGGTAAGGTACTACTTTCATTGAAAGATGTACAAATCTACCAATGTGGTCAAAACTTGATGCTACAAGCAGACTGCAACTAAACACATGTAGGATGTACATTCCAAAAGAAAGTGGCAATATGATGGTTAATTCAGCCACATGGTAGTGTCTAAAGAGGTCACTTTGACCCAAATTATGAATAATCCTGCATGCTGTCCCACAGAACTATATACCACACTGTTGCATTACACTTGCAACTCAAATTCCAAATTCATTTTTTTTTCTTTTAGGTAGCATGAGAGCTATACTCTCCTACAAATCAATAAGGTCAATTTGCTTCACCACTACAGGTGGTGTGAGGTGAAGCAAACAGGAGTGACAGGTCAGCCTCAGCACTGCACTGCATATGGGTCAACGTTCTCGGTCATTATGCACATCCTCCTAGCTATTAAGTTTCAATGCCTTTATGAAGATACAGCAACTTATAGTACATGTACTTTTGTGCAGCCATTAGATATGATCGTGTAGGGTCACTCTAAAAAATAAAATACAGCTTTATGGGGGGAAAAACAAAGGCATTAAGCTTTACAAAGAAGTTAACCTAACATTCTGCTAAAAAAGCTCAGCAAGGTTTTATATAGTAAACAATGTAGCCATAATCTAGGAATTAAACACTATAATAAACATACAGAGCATTTCACATTTGCGATGCAGCTTGAAAGGGGCTCCTACTACAAAATGGCATAACAGCAATAAGCAGTGTGATGGAATACATTTCTTTGACCTGTTTTCTATCAATTCTGACATTTTAAATAATTACCTGTCTGGAGCTATTTACAGAAAAAGAGGATTGCTTGATTTAGTATAAAAGTTAGGCAAGAGAAGTTTTTTTGACCTTCACTATTTCTTTATGCTGGACAACTGACAGCATGCACTTACAGCATTAAAAGACAAGTTGTGACTTTTTCATTTGTCTCTGAAGAAGGGGAGTCTGAAAGCAAAACTGTTAATGTAAAACTGGTTAAAAATCATTTATCCCCAAAATAACATCTAACACTTCTTTCAGTAAATGCCTAAGCTTGCTTCACATCAGTGTTGTATAGTTGACAGTCCTTCCAAGAGTTCATTCGTCTGTCCCCATCCCAGCACCACAAATACTGAATCATCATAGTTTACAATCAAAATGAGCATTCAAATGATAACAGTTCACTCAACAGAATTATGGCATGTCACACTGAGAACAAGGTGGGCACAACAAACAAGCCAGGAGAAAATGAAAAACACCAATGCATTTCCTCTTCCTTTTACCAGGACAGATGAGGGAAGTAGTAAAGACACGTTGAACTGGCAGCCAGGAAAGACATAAGATTTATGTCGTCATATGATAAAAATGAGCAGCTGTATTACACTTTGGCAGTGGAAACAGTACAAAAGTTCGTCTCTTCTTTTCCTTTGCCAAGTTTTACAAAATTAAAAAAAGAAAACACTCAAGTAAATAGATACAAGAATAATATCCAACACTGAAGATTGTGGTGCAAGCCATGGCACCCATGACAAAACCAGGCTAAAGCCCTTGTTTTCCACGTTGAGTCTGATGGATCTTACAAAGTCCCTCCATCAGCAGATAATGGAATTTAAATGGGTACTGAAACAGTGTTCACATATTACGATTATCTCCACCAGCCTTAATACGATGATGCATTTGTTCAATGTTTTGAAATTAAATTAATTTCATTTCTTACATAAAGTCTCTTCAAGTGACGCCCTATTTTTCAAGAGAGAGTTCCAATCTTGCCAAGCTGGGACTGGAGCATTTTCCTTGTACAGGAGGTCATGTCGTAGTTATAGCATTCAGGTCCTTCATTAATCCTTCCAGGTGCGCCATCTCTTTGGTCAGCTCATCCGGTTCATAGCTCTGTGGGAGATTTAACAGGGTTACTGGGCAAAGGAGCGGGAAGAAAAGGGGGTGAAAGCTGGCATTTCAATGGATCTGCAGCAAAGAATTCATTTAGCACAAACATGCATGCAAGTAAAGACATTCAATACATAAGAAATGCAAGCCAGTAATTAAAGAGCAGAACCCACAAAACAAATATCATCAGTTACAGAATGAAGATAAAACATACACCAGGCATCAAGCATTGCGTTAAAAAGAGAAGTGTTAAAACGAGCAAATACACAATAAGATGGTAACAGGATAGACATAAAAGCAAAGCACATTTTTAAATGGGATAAATACCAAAATACACATAAATAATGAGGGCACCCAGCAAGTGGTAAGGACATTAAAATGCAATAGAAATGAAAAATAATTCAATATATGCATTTTATAAAGCAAGGACAAAGGGAAAGGCAATGGGGAGGAAAGGGATTGGGAGAGAAAAAAAATGAAAATTAAGAACATAAAAGGCTGAACTGTTACTCAGAAACTAAGGGTTGACTGTTTCACAGCTGATGTAGTTTGCTACCAGTCTTGAGAATGTCAACAGTATACTGTAACTCAACAATGCACACAAGTTTACTATTTCACTGCTACAGTGTTATACTTTTCTCAATCATTGAAATGGCCACCTCCATATGCTGGACAGCCTCTCAGCTCTGCCCATGCCCTCTCACTTTAAGACTATTTCATAAACAAACCACTGGCAGAGCAGAAAGTCAGAAGAAATTTATAATGCAATCACCCCACAAAAACTTTCAAGCTACTTAAATCTGTGGTCAGTATGTGCAACAGACACTAAATGTACTACTGTTATTCCAAGTGCCCGATGACTGGTCAGAATACAGTGCAGTTAAGACTTCTTGCAGATTATCACAGTAAAAAAATGGTTCAGGAAAGTGCCTGAATCAAGGTAATGTTGACTAAAGCTCTGTAAGTTGACCACTGTAGAAGCTGCAGACATAAAAAAAAAATAAAAAAAATGATGCTAGTTTTGCATAAAATATGCACAACTATAGACAAAGGGAGCAGCATTATGAAAAGATCTTAACTAAAAGAAAAAAAAACTAAGTACAGGTGCCAATACATCTGTGCTCGTCATCCCTGCACTGTCCAACACAACATGGAGAACTGTCTCCTTACTGGTTAAGGATATGAAGGCCAAACCCATCACCCTACAGTTCCCAGTAATGAAACCAAGCCCTGCCCTCTTCTCACCTCTGAGAAGAAATAAAGATTGTCAGAAATTAAATAAATCTTAGAATGGAGGGACACATTTATCAAGAAAGAGGTCAAGCTACTGAAACAGAAATACAAAATGTGTAAAAGTATTACATGTTATTACTGGCAGAAGGAAATAAAGATAGGTTTCATAGGTAGGTACTAGGCTATTGGCCATAGGGCCTACATAAGCCTAGCCAAAAAGGTACCCTGGCTTTCTTCACCCAAGTAAATTATTTTCCTGTGCCCCTGAAATGATGATGTTAATGTGTACAGCTCCAATGAGTGGTACGTGAATAGATAGAGGAGGATAAAATATCCACAAGCACCCACCCAGACAGCGCATTAAAATGATTGTGTCTCATGTCTTGGCTAAAATGACATTCAAACAACCACTGCAACAGAAGATCTTTCCCACATGCATTTCTGTCAGCTAACTGACATTCGATCAGTAAAAAAAAAAAAAAAAAAAGGTCATTTTACAAAACTTCTATTTTCAAGCATTTCTTTTTAGTTCATAGATAGTATGGTTCCACTTACTTACCAATATTGTTTTTCTTTTCTGTAGTCATAGTCATGCATACTACATTGGTTTAGCTCTACAATCCAAAACACAGGCTAGTCCAGTTAGAGAGGAAACATTAAACATCAGCACCATGTATGTCTTCGGTGTACTAACACCACCTAACTTAAACTTAAAGATCATATGCAAAAACTAATTTACAGGACAGATCCTTGGATGACTAAAAACTCTAAAAGTGATGTTTGGATCTTCCCAAGTACATCAGTGTGAACCAGGCTAACAGCAATGCATTTTTAATAATAAACATACATTTTTACTGCCTAATCTTTATAAAATAAGTTACTCTTGTAATGAATGTATCTATGTCAATGTCGTGCTTATGACACAATATTGTACAGTAACTCTAGCCATCACCTTGACAACATTCTTAAGTGTTTTTGTCATAACTGCGCATACTTCACTTAATGACTGCAGTGTTGCAGATGAATGTTTGTGTTTTGTGGTAAAACAAACATTTCAATAAGGTATGAACTTTGGATCCTATCTGTCGCCATTCTTAGCAGATGTACAAAAATATGTTGTGGGAGGGAATTAATGCTTTAGAAGTATATGAGAACTGACGAGAAAGAGAAAAAAGAATGGCATAGCGTCACTATGAGGAAATAAGTAAAACAGCCAAGCATTCACTTTTTTTTTTTTTTTTACTAAAAAACAGATTGGCTCTGTAGCACAGAATACTACCCTGAATAGGGCTGAGATGACCACAGTTTGAATAGCAGCTTGAGTGCTGTAGCAGGCTGGTTGTTGAGGATAGGTGTGACAGCCTAATGTTTGCTCATCCATTTTAGTGGTAGGGGGCTGGGGAGACTGATAGTTCTTGTCAAGGCATCATCATCATGCAGAGGTTTACAGGGCACCAAAAAGCCAATACTATCTTGTGAAAATCTGCACTAAGAACCAAAGTGTTTTAATGTTTTGAGGAAGGGAATCGCTATAAACAGATGCAAACTGAATGCACAGCTGAGAGATTAAACAGGTGCAAACAGAAGTAAAAACATATGCCAAATCAACTAATACCCTGTCCACTGTTGCCATCCTGTATCTTCTTCAAAAATATGTTGCCATCCTTTCTCTCAACAGAACTGAGAGCCCCACTCCCTTTTTAATGTTCATAGGTGTGTACTTGGCCAATGACCACAACGGCTTTTTTAAGCCTAGTCACACATCCCAAATCTTTGACAAGTTCTGATACCCTTGATAAGTGTAAGCAGGGGTTTGGGAGATTAAATATTTACAAGCAGGGATCTGGGAGATGAACCATTTACAGGTTATCTGTGTCCATTAGACACAAGTGCCAAACCAGTGATGAGTTTCCTGTTTCTCATCCGAATGTCCAAGTTACAATGAGACACTGGTGCTTTCCCACTTATCTGCCAAAAAGAGAGGAATTTAAGGAATGGGTAGTGCAGATTATATTCAAGAGGATTGAAATTACTTCTGAAAATATACCCAAGTAGTGGGATAAAATTAAGGTGGAAATAAAAAAAAAAAAAAGGGAGATATGGTTAAGAAGGAACAAGAATTATTTAGTGGGACTAACAAATCTTGAAGTACTGCAGAACAGGGGGAATCATACCTCTCAACCTGGAAACATCAAAAATCTGGACAAGGGCCATGAAAAGTAGGTACAAATCTGTACGCTGATTAACATCTAATTTGCATACATAATTACGTAACCCACCCACTCCAATTGAATTGTGGGATACCAACTTTCGAACACAAACTGAAGAAGAGACAACCAAAACATGGCACCAGAGTCCCCCTGCAGCCATTCCAATGTCCCATTACCTGACTATTTTGCCCCATTTACCATAAACACTAATGTGTGCATACTGCTTTACCTCTACAATGATTATTTGGATTTTATTTTTACATTTTGCAGCACATCAATGCACAAACACTAACAGACATCTGATAAACAAAGCAATACTGTCTCTCAATGAAAATAGACTTGGCATTAAAACTTCTCTGCCCCTGAAACTCTCATTCATTGAAACAGCACTGAAACCTGCACAACATCCAAAGAAAGTGCATCTGGCCAGTGGTGGATAAGGATTACCTTTGGGCCGTTTTCAAATCATTGGCCCCTTGCACACAGAAGAAACATACATGTATTATTTTCCTTGATATACCTTCCTGACTTTAAGTTATATTCCTTGTATAATACAGCACACTTGTTAGGCAGAGCACATTTTAAATTTGTTTGAATCAACATTTTCCAGTAGGCTGCACAGTAGGCAATGAAAGAAAATGCATGAACCAATAACTGCAAAACTGCCCAATTCAGAACATTTCCATCATAAAAGTCTACTTCCACACCCAAACTACAAACAGAATGACAGCAGTGTAAGCCATTGGCATCCTGCACAGCTTCTTGCACTTATTTTCAATTTCAGGTTTTTTTTTTTTTTGAGGGTGGGCAAAAGGTCAAAAAACCAGGGACACATTTTAAAGACTGCTTGTATAATTTTGGAAAGTTGCTAGAATAAAATGTGTTACCATCATGCATGTTACTGGCAAGTCTTGAACCCAGAACACTACACACTACAGTCACTGCAACATACCACTACGCTAAATCAGCAGGTTAAACAATAGGAAGACAAACTTAATGACCATCATTTAGTGAATTCAGTTTTCACTTCTCACCATAGCTGTCAACCTCTTAGTACAAAAATCCTGGACAAACACAAAGCCAATAATGGGGGAAATAGTAAATACAACTGACTTCTCACTCACCATAGCTGTGAATCGTTAGCACAAAAAACCTGGACAAACAACAAAGCCAATAATGGGGGAATACAAGTTCTGTTGTCATCATAGCTCTCAACTCTTAAAGCAAAGCTGAGAAATGGTGGTGGCTAGGGATTTTAGGCTCTTTTTACCCTGAACCAAAGGTACAGGGTTTGAGCCTAGATACCTGTCGCCATCAGGTGTATTACATTGGGGGCATTTTCTCACACACACACACACACACACACACACACACACACACACACACACACACACACACACACACACCCTTTGTTCCTTACTTAGTTTCCAGAAGCAGCACCACCAAAGTCAGTAGGTCCCTCTCTCGGCAGAAACAGCAGCAACAAGTCCCTAAAGCAAAGTGCAAAATCCCTCTCTCAGCAGTAACAGTACAGCTGTTTTCAAATTCTTGGCGCTCGCAGCCAGCCGGAAATGATGATGTGAGCTCATTGAGCTCAATTCCGACTGGCTGGTAGTGCTGACGGAGCTGATGTCATCGCGCACGTGATGATGTCAGCTCCGACAGCGCAAAAATTTAAAAAATACAAAAGAAAAGAAATCTCAAATGAAGGGGTGCCACTTGGGAATTGTGGCACCCCTTCATTTGGGCCCCAAAACTCGGTAAAAAACGAATAATTCGGGACGGTTGGGAGGTCTGGGGGGAATCTCACAAAACAAGGAGGAGGATCAATTGCAGAATGCCAAGTAGAAAATAAGAGATTACCTCGATAATTTGCATGAGTTTAGAAAGACTGCTGTTAAGCAGCTGTTTTTTGGATAATAACCCTAGAGCAGAAAAGCCTTTAGCACAACGACTCAGGCAACAGAAAATAGAAAGGGCTGTCGACAAGCTTAGGGAGCCTATAACAAGGAAGGTAACAAGATCCTGTAGAGGTATAGTTCAGAAATTTTATGAAACTCTGTATAAAGCAAAGTAATATGGAAAGCAAGAAAAAATAGAAATGGAAATGTTCATGGAAAAATTAAATATGCCAAGGTTAGAGGTAGATGAGAAGCCTCAATTACTAATGGTTAGGACCGGAGGAGATGAGATAAAAATTGTGATGTATAACTAATCTACAGGAAAATCCTTAGAAATAAATGGTATTGCTGTGGAAGTTTGGAAGCTAGGGGGGGAAAAAAAACAAAGATCTGGAAGGTTTTGTTTAACAGTATTTTAAGAGGAGGAGTACCAACATCCTGGAAGAAAGAAGTGGCAGCTGTAATACCTAAGCAGGGTAAAGATCCATCTGATCCAGCTTCGTACAGGCCCATTTAAATTCTAAACCATGATTATAAAGTGTTCGTGTCTATAATGGGTAAAAGAATGGCAAAAAATGCCAAAATTGATAGACATGGATCAATGTGGTTTTTGTGAAGGGAGGCAAACATTTGACAACATTAACAGAACACTGATGATCCAGAGGGAAGGAGACTATAAGAAAATACCATTATTGTTGGTGGGTCTTAATGCAGAGAAAGCATTTGATAGAATAAGCCGGGACTTTATGAGCAGGGCAATGGAAGCATTTGCATTTCCTGAAAAAATATAAGGTTCATTAAGATTTGAGGGATTGGAGATGAAAATTAAGGTGGGTGGGGTCCTCTCTGATAATTTCTGCATGAGCAGAGGAACCGGGTAGGGATGTTCTCTTTCCCCTTTATCTGCATTATATTTAGAACCACTGGCAAAGAATACAAGGGACTCAGAAATTCAAAGATATAATTGGTATGGTAGTCAAGAAAAGCTGGTTCTATTTGCAGATATTTTATACCTGAAAAAATGAGAAAGAAACATTACAGTGTTGTGGAACATTATGAGACAGTTTTAAATCTTTCCAGTATGCAAAATTAATGAAGCTAAAAAAAAGACAATAGTGGTAAAGTTTGTACCCACATATGAATTGGTTCAGCAATAGCCATACTTATGGGGACATGATAAAGTATTTAGGAATATGGATTTTCAGGTGCTGGAACTTTTGAAACGTTGATCATATGGTCTTGGCCATATGAAAGCCGATGTTTTAAAAGTTCACTCATCTGTAGTAGACCCACTATATATATATATATATATATATATATATATATATATATATATATATATATATCTACATAGACAAACAGATACATACAGAGGGGGTCGTCAACAAAATGCAGGTGAAGGTGCTGTCAGTCATCCGTGACTACACTACTAAGAGATTTACAATGGAAGGAAGGGTAAGACTACAAAGACAATGGCATGGTATATCATGGGAGTGGCTTAATGTGAGCTGCAGGAAAAAAATGAGAAGTGTGTCAGGATTCTAGATGCAACCTAAGAGGATAAGCAAGCTATAGCAATAGAACGGCGCTATGAACAATGGCTTCAGGAAGCAGTAATAATGGATAGAACAAATGTTCAAGTTGGCTACAAAGAAATGTGAGGCTAGTGATAGTGAAGAAAGTGCAAAAAATAATGTGCTTCAAATACTGTGGTGAGACTGAAGGGAAGGACAAAAAAATTAATGCAATGAGTGGGACAATGTCAGTAACCAGAATTATAGTGATTGATCCTCGGTCCCATACTCTTGCATAGATTTAGCTTTATCTTCCATCTTTTTAAGAACTTCTTCAGCCTTATTGCCAAACAGGCAGTATTGATTTAAAGGAACATCCAACTATTTAGTTTTAACATGATCAGGCAAAGACTGCTCCTTAAGCCAAGCATGCCTTCTAAGCACAGACCCAGTGACAGCAGCCCTGCATGAGGCCTCTAAAGAATCAAAACCACATTGCAAAGTATGTTTTCCAACTTGTTCGGCAGAATGCAATAAATCCTATAAATCTTTGTTTTCCACACAGTCAGGAATCAACAACATTTTCTGTTTAAGCAGTCCAAATAATATGCTGTTGATATTTTAACATATGAAATTGGCAGTTTAAAGTTCTGATTGCCAAGGTTGCAGAAGTATAAACCCTTTCACTCCATCTATCCAGTGCCCTGGAGTCTCTATCAGAAGGGGTAGGATTTTTAGCAGGAGAAGCCTTGATGCCCTTAGGCCCCTGAGAAATGGTTTCTGGATCTGCAACAGGATTTTTGAAAAGTAACTTGTGGCACTCAGGAACCCCGTAGTATCTGTCAGGTTTACTAGGGGCCAGAGGCAGGGAATCAGGGGCCAAACTGGATTCTGAGAACACATCATCAACAATGTCTAATACAGGAGGTATAGCCAAAGGCCTATGCTGAGGTAGAAGGAGGAAATCCCTAAGCCTCTTTTTTGAATCAGAAAATTCCTGGCTTTCCCAGTGGAAATGCTCCCTTAAAGTATGTAAGGTTCCCCAAAAAGAAAAATCCTCATGAGGAGAAGCAGAGGGAATGGAATCCTCTGCATCAGAGTCCTCATAAGTAGGTACGGACAAATCCAGGTCATTAGAAGAGTCAGAAGAAACATAATCCTGATCAGAAGAATCATAATCAAGCTCGGGCCTAGGCCTCTTAGAGGGGGAGGGGGGTTGACTACCCCTGATTAGAGTAATTAGATCTTCAGCCATTTTTATCATTAGTTTTTTAGGCATAGGGGCCTGAACATGTGGCCTGGGCGTCATTTTTTTTAAAACTGGATCGAGATTTAGGCCTTTGTAATGAAGGCGGAGTCGATTTAATATGCAAGTCTGTAGGCCTGAATACACCCTCAGAAGCTGGTGCCTGCACAGCGGCTCCGGACCCATCTAAGGTAGAGACATCTGCGGGTCCCATAGCTGAAGTGTCTCGTGGCATACCGGACTCCGAATGGGTCTCAGTAGAGGCGTGCGAATCAGGAGTAGCAGGTATCAGGGGCTGTGGAAGCGCCTCACCTGAGTACTGGCGACTGGCTTAGGAGAAGCGTTGTCAGCAGTTTTGGACCTCGACAGCCTGTCTCAGTCTTTATCTTTGCATTTTTATTCAGATGGTTAACCAATGACATTTCTGGATAGTTAAACTGAGAACCAAAATATTTAGACGCAAAAATGTACAGACGATGGATAGTGTGCTGATTAAGTAAAGCACAAAACCGACAAAGATACGTTGTGGTCAGGGCCTAGACAAGGAATACAGTACGAATGAAAATCTATATGAGGTATTTGCTTTCCACAAGTAATGCAATTGTTAACTTTTACTGACATCGGTAAGGAGCAAGAAAAAGTTTCCCCAACGGGGTACTTAGCTTTAGGTTGAAGACTTCGGTTCTGAAACTTGAAAACAACAATTTCAGGAGTCGGCCGACCGGCACTTGCAAACTGCTTCTGCTTTGGGCACCAAATGGCAAGAAAGACTGATGTAATGGCGTTGGCTGCATGTTTTATACCCCTGATGTCATGGAAGAAGGGACAGCAACCGACGCAGGACCCAAGACTTTGTTAATCAAGCTGACTGAGGGCAACCTGCCAGCTGATTACCCAAATGTAATGACTGTAATAGTGAAACACGAAGAACACTTATAGTGATTGATCCTCAGTCCCATACTCTGAACTATATGCACCTTCACATATCTAAGAGGAGAGACAAAAGATCAATCTCTACAAAATTAAAAAGAAAATCAGATATGTACAGCAACGAAGAGTAACAAAATAATCAAAGGAAAGACTTGGAAAGGTTAAGTGAACAGTAAAATAGAAGCTGAGGTTCAATGAAAACAAAAAATAATGCAACTGGGTCATGACGATGATGACGTACAGTATTAGTTCTAGAGTATGTAATTGATGAACATAAAGCAAAAAAAGGCTATGGAAATATTGCTTACACTTGGGAATGGACCACTGGAAGCAAAGTGAGAAGATTGAGGAACAGCAGTTAACAGAATACTGGAGTGCATTTTCAAGCAGGTAACACTTCATGAGTAAAGAAAGTTCTACTTCATCAGACCAGCCAGGCCATTCCATGGATACTGGGCCACTCTGGTGGCCATTCAAGAAGAGTAACATCAAGTTGCTGGAAAAGTTCCAGATGAAAGCTAGAAGAAAGATGTATGGGAAGGAGGGTAAAGAGTATCAACAAATTAAAGAAGATGGCGCTCTTGTCAATGATGTCCAGAAAAGATGGGGTAGGACATGATATGGGTTGGCACAACAGCATGTCAGGAAGGATGTAAGAGATTATTTGGTAGAACAGAAGACTACAATACAACTTAAAAGTGAGGTTTATGGATCACAAGAATGGACTACCACAATGATGGTGGAGAAGGAACCTATGTAGCTATTCAAAAGGGATAGGACAGGTCTAGAAATGGTGACATGGAAGAAAGGAATGGACGTGAAGTAGAAAGTTCAATTCTCTTAAAGGACAAACAAGACAGAATAACTGTACCCACCATCAAGCAAATGCAATCTAAACCTCAACAGTGCTTAACAGCTCTACTCTACTGTTCAGGTCAGTGGTACTATACAAGCTCTTTTTCCAAATTTCAATTCAGTTACAGAAAGCCACAATGGGCTCTAGTCAGTACTCTTAACAGTATGCGCTCCCACCATCTTGATGGTTGGGAAGTTGTCATTTAAGATCTCTGGGATCTGCATCTTGATGAGCAGGGTCTAGTGCAACTTTTTTAATTTGCAGCAAATTCTCTTTCCCCAGCTCTTTTTGACATCATCTTCTAGACCTCTTGTAGGTGTTCCTCACGCTCCTTCAAAATCGGGCAAGGATTTTTTTCCCCCCAGAAGAACAGAAGTTCCTTTTCCAGGTGAAAGTGTTTTTTGTTTCCTTCACATGTAGTGTATATTGACATATGGCCCGTGTTACTGCTCCATACAGAAATGTAGTCACTGAAGTACCACCATCTACAATGTTCTCTTCTCCATGCAAGTTTACCAAATTCTTGTGTACATTAAAGAAATTACAGTTAAACGACCTTACATGTCTTCTCTAGTTTAAATGATTGTCTGCACAAAGCCCTCATGAAGCAAAGTCACATGAACCAGGAATGCAAGCCTTAGTCTTCTCTCTCTTAGGGGATCCATTTCATTTTCTAAGTCAGAAGTCATTCCAGTATGCAGACATAACTTTTCATTGTGATGCCAGGCAATCTATGTCAAAAAAACTCTTGCCCTAGCTTCGTCAGGCTGCAGTATGAAACCAGATTCTGCAATGCCTTAATGCCTGATGCATCCTTGCCAGTCTTTGCTCTGCTAATGGTAACTTTTGTTATCCTCCATATAAGGTTTAGTGAACACTGAAAGCTCAGCATGCTGAAAATTCAGATTATCTTAATGAACTGGTTTTGGTATTCTGCTGGTTTGACTTGATCCTTCAATTTTTAGGAATCAGTTTCAACAATCCTCTCTTCAAAGAAAGCTAATTACCTCTAGCACAATCTGATGTTGCATTTGTTTCCTGCCTGCATCTGTTCCCCTGACTGTATCAAGATTTGCCATTTCAACCTGCTAGCAATTACGGTTTCAGAACCAGGACACCCCAACTTGCAAACAGAGTTCAGTTCCCTTTCTTGACTGAATACCTGGGATATAGAGAATGATGCGTCTGTGGATTCTCTTTTCTAGTTTCACTTACAAATGAGAAAACTCATTTCTTGGCCAATCTGTGCTACAATTTCAACATGCTTCCTTACAAGAGGCAACATTAACTACATAGGCTTCCTCCTAGTGTTTCAACTGCAGTATGGACTATTTTCACTTTCAGAAGCAGATATAAGTTTATAAGGTCTGTCAACAACTGAAACCTATGTCCCAGCCATCTGGAAAGAATCCGTTATTTATACCCCTTCACAAAGGAAGTACTTCAAAACAAATTATGAACCTATTGCTATCCTATCAACCCTCTTAAAAATCCTTGAGAAATGCATCCAGTCTCAGCTTATGAAACAAATAACCAAACATATCCTCTTCTCCAATACCCAGCACGGTTTCAGGCCCAACCCCAGTATTACTACTGCCTCCTCAACTTCAACAACATAGGAAATCAATACAGAAATGAGGGCAACCTTATTTCTTCATTTTTCCTTGACCTTTCCAAAGAATTGACACTGTCCCACCAAAAGCTCCTTTCTGAACTTGCAACAACTTTAGGTCTCTCTCAGTCTCCCTCTCCTAGTTTCAGTTATTTATGCAGCTATCAATAAACAACTAAATGGCAACAAAACTTTCAGCATTTGAACCAATCTCTGTTGGTGTTCCCAAGGGCCAATACATGGCCCCATTCTGTTTAATATTTTCATAAATAAACTTCATACCGCTACAATACTTGCCACTCTTGTAAAATACACCGATGACTCAAACCCTTATCTGCCCCATCCATAAAAATATTACAGGAAATTGCTGAAAAACTTTCATAGATATTGAAATATGGCTATAAATGTAAGGTAAAAAGTATGCTATTTGCTCCAAAACAGCACCGTAGCCAGAAAAACACTTCATATTACAAGCAATAACATAAAAAATAGAAACTATAAGCCAAACTAAACTACTCAATCAGAACAGACAACCTCAAATCTGATCACCACATACTTCATTCCATCAAGAAAACTCATCAAAAACTCAGCTCCCTGTATGGAGCCAAACACTACATATCAGCTCAAGGATTACCTTAGCAGCAAAAACCTCCTTCTTTCTCTGTTACATGCTTCCCCTATTCTTACAAACAACACTATATATAAAACTAAACTAGCCTCATGCTACTATTTGCAACCAACCTTAAAAATACACCACTGCCTGTGTTGAATTCTGAAACCATTTGACATACTCAAGTAAAATTGTGCCCAGAACATACTGTACTCCCCAGACAAATGTCCAGCATTACAAAGTACTCTACTGCACTATTCACCCAGTACAGACCTTCACTCCATCAATAAACTTTAAATATATATCAATAAGATGTTCAACACTACTGAAAACTCTATTCTCATTACATGTCAAAACTCTGGAATGAAACCCTCACACAGTTAAAACAGCTACACAACTTAAATAGTTTCAAAACTTTGCTTAAATAGCACCTGTGCCAAAGATGGCTCTGTTCATCCTGCTCACCTGGCTATCTTTACTCAGATTACTAATCTCTAACTCTTACAGTCTCTTTGCTTCCCAGTATTTTGTACTTTATCTCTCCTCCTCCTCATTTATTTAGTTATTTATTTAACATTTATTAACCGGGAAAGTCCGACTTGGAACAAAGCCAATTTTCAGAGGAGGCCTGGGGAGAAATGCTCCAGACGCATGGCTTTGTAACGTGGGAGGAAACAGCACTTGGATGAAACCCACACAAATGCAGGGAGGACATGCAGACTCCGCACAGAAGGCACTCCAGACAAGAATCAAACCGGGGAACCTCTTGCTGTGAGGCGACAACACTACCGCTGCACCACTGTGCTGTCCAAACAATACTCATACTGCAACTCCTCAGACGAAAAAGAAACCAGGAAAATCACATAAAAAGGTGCTGAGAATTGCACCCAGGTTCTCCAACACACGAATGCAACAAATGTAAACGCTGTTCTTGAAGCAAAGGCAGTTTATTAAACGAAAATCAATACTTGTAAAGTGCTTTTCGTCCCACTAAATAGTTGGACTTCTTCAGACAAACATTCTCCTTACTTTAATGGCTTTAACCACTTCTGGTAAATTTTCCCATGGACTTGCATAATAATATTGTTTTATCACATTATTATTATACCACATCTTTGTATCTTTCTCTATCAATTTTTATTTTTCATGCTAGTATTTTACTGACATTTATTTCATTTGCATATTCTCTCTATTTTTTATCATCTCTCAGAACTTGTATTCATTTTTAAACATTTTCACTATTACTCTCTCATTCTCTTCCTTTAGCCACTATATAAAAGTTTAAAGAAGCAGAACAAATAACTGAATTTAGCAACCCCAATCCCTCATCTTCACATAGATACAAAATGCCTCCTCCCCAAGTTTAATCTTTAACCCCATTTGAAAGAAAACTTCAAATTATACAATTTCCTTTTCATATTTTTCTGAGACCATATAAACATCTGACATATATGTTATTTCCCATTAACACAGGATTCACCAGCTAAACCTTTTTTCCTGAATGATTATCTTTCTATAATATGAAGATACCTCCTCCCTTCTCCTTTGCAAATCTCTCTGCCTAAATAGTAATGATTTAATTTTTCCCAATTTCTTTTATATATTTTTTCCATATCATATTATTTTGTATTATTCTCAAATACATTTATATACATGTTTGAATACTTCACTTTTTCTTCTTTTCTTATGCCAACGACCACTGGGGAAAAAAAAAAACACTTTTCACTCAGGCATGTAGACCAGTTTTTATAGAAGTCCTCCATTGTCATATGATCCTTCCATAACTGCAATACTTCCAACTCTCCAATTTCATTGCATAATTTCTCTTTTACTCTTTTTGCTCCCTATCCTATTTCAATATACTCCCCTTCTTCCATTACCTCCAACCATATCGCTAAATGGTCTGAAAAACCCATCACAATTGTATCACCATCTGCCATCCCCAAACCTTTCAATAATATGAAACAATCAATTTCAGATCCAGGTACCCCGTTCTACAAGTCCATTGACTTTTGTTCCATACAGCTAATTTACCAATTTATTATTTTCTGCATTTTTTTTTACATTTTCTTCTTAAACCACAATTAAATTCCCCTGGAATTATAATTGTTCATGTTAAGCACCACACAGTCTAATATTTGTTAAAACTGATGCTCTCTTCTTGCTAGTTGTGTGTGTGTGTATATGTACATATATATATATATATATATATATATATATATATATATATGCATCTAATACTATAATTCTGTAGTGTCTCTCCACCTCACTGCAACAGTTTACCTTCCCATCCTTGTCATTAAATCTAGTATTTTCACTTTTTTTTTTATACACACAAGATACTCCGGAACAGCATTCACTTCCAAAGTTCCATATTATATTTCCACCCCAAAATGTTTCCGTTTGCAGTCTTTATTCTTTTGTCATGAATCATACATCCTCCAACAGAACATTCGCATCATATTTAGCACGCCATTCTACTCTCCCTTTCCTTCTTACAGAGTTAACAATACGGCTCATCGTAGTCTAAAACAATTGCTTTCCCTTCTTGTTAAGTTTAAAGGAAATATTTTAAATTTTTGTTTTCTTATTTTTGTTCTTTCCTCAACTGAATATTTTCCTGTGTTTATGTACAAATAATCCTTGATCCTCAGACTCCAATTTTTCACTGGCTAGAACTTAAAACATTAGTATCAATCCATTCTCATGACCTCTCTTCCTGCATGCAGCCTCTTCTCTTCAATTTGTTTCCTCTCTACATTTTTTTTACTTTTTCAACAGTTTCTTCACCTAGTTCATCCTCTTATTCTGCACATATGTTTTCTTCCTTTTCCCCTTCTTTTTCATTATTTACTGTTGATCTTGACAATCCACACACAATCTGCATTCAAGCACACACCGTCTTAATGTATGTCCTTTCTCCCTATACTGGTTGCAATGTACCTAGTCACAACAATTAATTAAATGAGGAAAGTCCCCACAAAAGAAACATGAATTAGGCTGGCCATCATATCTTAATGTCCATGAATGGTCAATCAATGACCAGCTACAAAAATTGCACTTGGCAAGTTTTTTTTTTTTTCACATTTCAAAACAACTTCCAACCTCCATATGTTTCTTTCATCTTTAACTTTCAAAATGTTACCAACAGTTTCACAGACCCTGCATACATTTTAACATTGTCTTCATCCAGTTTTTCAGTTCTAAATGGCAAAGTAACATTTATTTTTTAACATTTAAGTTACTGCCAGTAAACAAACAATTGTTCCAAACTTAAATGCCATTTTGGTTACACAATTCACATTTGGCTACAAAAAAGCACCAGGGCACTAATGAAAATCAGAGATAAGGGCTGGAAGCACTGGCGCTTAACAAACCCCCCTCCTCTAGACAGTTATTCCTAGAGCTGTGCAACAAGGTCAAAAAGCAAATAAAAGAAGATAAAACCCAATATCATCAGTCTGCCCTAAATTCCTCTCATCACAACCCTAAGCAGTTCTGGTCCAAAATAAACTCCATTCTCCACCCAGGTAAAGTAGGCAACCCCCCCCCCCAATCTACCACTCCCTCTTCCTCCAGCAGTATTCCTGACTCAGTCAGTTAACACTTCACTGAAACCATTCTGTCTTTGACTAAACAACAAAACCCTCTACCCATCCTCCCTATATCAAAACCAAATACTCTGCCCACAGTCTTTTCTTTTTTATCAGTGCCTACCTCATATGTAAACAAAACTTCTATTGAAACTTAAGCCTACAAAACTTGCTGCTGACAATCTCTCCTCTGAATACCTAAAAATAGCAGCAGAAGCCCTCGCTTATCCAGTCTCTATCTTAATTAACTGGTCCTTAAAAGAAAGCTATGTCCCCACACTGTGGAAAATATCCCACATCATTCCCTTCTGTAAAGGTGGCTCCTCCACTGACCTTTCCAATTACCGCCCCATAGCCATCCTTTCTCCACTTTCCAAGATACTTGAGAAATGCATCCATTCTTTAGTCTTAGACTACCTCTTCGCTAATAGCCTCCAATCCAGCACCCAGCATAGCTTCAGGCCATACCACATCACTACTACTGCCTTAATCTCTTTCACTAACACCATCTTTCATCATAAAAATAATGACCTGTTCTCTGCCATATTTCTGGATCTATCCAAAGCTTTTGACATGGTCTCACACAAACTACTAATCTCTGTTCTCACTAACCTATCCTTTTTTCCCAATCAGCTACTGATTGGTTTCACAGCTAACTGGCTGGCAACAATAATGATCCGTCTCCTTGACTTCCTGTAACACTCAGTGTTCCCTAAGGCTCCATCCTTGATTCCCTACTATTCTCACTTCACCAATGATCTATTCACAGCCACCAAGCATGCTTCTCTTATATAGTATGCAGATGACTCCACCAGTGGCGGCTGGTGACTTCAAATCAAAGGGGGGCTGCAGGAGACAGCTGAATGGGTGGGGTCAAGGGGAAGGTGTGGCCAACTAGAAAGGGGAGGAGCTATGCTCAAAACCACAAAAACTAACTTTAATTAAATATGCTGCCCTGGGTGGCAAACCATCATTATGAGAGTCCAGTCAAGACAAAAATAAGTGTAGAAGAATAAAAATATTTCAATGCATTGGCTGCATGACAGCTTACTTAATATCTAGATGGAAACAAAAGGTTGTGAGGCATGAAAAATAAATTACTTTTAAATACATTACTGGAATGCCAGTCAAAATCAAGTACAAGAAAAAACAGAAGCACTCAACTCAAACCACTTCTCCTTGCACTGCAGTTCTAATTATAATTTATATTCAGCTTTATTAAAGTGCCAAGTAACATGCTGAAAGTAGAAATCTCTGTGATGCCCCCACTTGTAAAAATGTTTCTTATCCAAAAAAGACCTACTGCCTGACAACTATCTACTTGTTTCATGGGGAAAACATGTAAGTAAAAAAATGAAAAGCAAACAAGAAACAAGCTCAAGATACATTGCTTAAAGGATTACTGTACAGGTTATGGACCACACATGATCATTGGCATTCTGTTTAGTTTACGGGTAAAGTCTGTAGAGATGACTGGAAGTCTCCAACAAGTGTAATGAGCTTTTTAAAATAATGGAATCCTGTCCTTTAATACCCAATGCTTATACATTATCTAGTCAAGTATTCTCTGCATGGCAACAACAGAAAGGCTTTCAATGTTGGCAATTCTTTAACAGTATGCTTATTAAAGCTTACTTGCATCTTACGATCTCAGACAAGCTTACCTTATGGTCATTAAAGCATTGCACAGAGCAACAGGCACTTTAAGTAATAAGCATAAATCAACAGTACAAAAATATGACATAAACCAGACCTTTCTGCAAAATCAAGGACAGATGAAAAGCCACTGTAGTACTTGTGTCTACCTTGGATAGGGGGGACACACTGCACATTTACACTGCATAACTACTCCTTGCCTTGCTTGGACACATCCAGAGTCACTACATGGTGGAGTGGGGTGCAACAAGTATGTCACAATTTGAAATGTCTCTGGCTGACTGATGGCCCTGACACATTTGTCATACCTCTCAACCTCAGAGCAAGAAATCTGGACAAAGCCATACACAGAAGTGGGACAAATACCCAAAAATAAGGACAATTTTTAAATATTGCTCTAATAAACTTAGAAAGATAATAGAATAGGTCTTGCATTAGTATGACTTTTCTGAAGGATATAAAATCTGAAACTCAAATGTCTGTCATTATTTTCTAACTTCAGTCTTTAGTGATTTGTCACTAATTTGGCAAAAAACACAATTTTATGAAAAATGGACCAAATGTGATGCAAAAATATAAAATAGCCACACAATACAGCTGGGAACCTGTCAAAGAAGGGACACTTTAATATTAGTACTGCTAACTTGAGCAGCTAACAAAATAAAAGAATCTACATGCATTTCAAGTAATCTATAACTTTGATTATTACAGTTATTTCTTAATTGTAAACCCTCCATGTTTTCTTCCAAAATTGCTATTTTGTGGAGGGATTATTAGAGGGAAGAGCAACATTTTGAGCCAAAATCGGGGACGGTTGAGAGGTTGGCTATGCCTAATTCTATAAAGCAATTTTATTTGCATGTACCTCTCAACCTGTTAATGCAGTAAATCTGAACAAGGCAAAATATATTGGGGAACATATAAACAGTACTAAAAATTGCTCTTGTATAAATTGAGACAGTTGATAGAATAACAGTTCTTACTTTCGCATGCATTTTTCTGAAGGTTATGAAGTCTGAAACTCAGTGTATCATTATTTAGTGACTTAATTTCTAAATTATTTGCCAGAAAACTACAAATTTTATGAAAAACAAACCAAAAATAAGAAGCAAAAATCTATTCATTCTTTGAAAATCTGGACAGTTGGGAGGTATAGTTCAGCTGGGCCTGTCTGAGTTTGCTGCCCTTCCCCCCTGACAAAATCATGGTTGAATGGAGCCTCTGCAGCCATTCCAATGAACCATTACTTGGCTATTTCACTCCTTTTACCATAAACACTAATGTGCATACTGCTTTACTTCTATGATGTGTTGGACTTCATTTGAAAGTTTTATTTTGTATTTTACAGCACAAACACTAAGTCATCTACTAAACAAAGCAATGCAGTCTCACAATGAAAACTTAGCATTAAAACTTCTCTGCCCTTGAAACTCACATTCATTGAAACAGTATTGAAACCCACATTCAAAGAAAATACATTTTGCCAGTGGCAGATAAAAGATTAATTTTGGGCTGTTTTCAAATCATAGGCCCCTTGCATATGAAACATACATGTGCTCTTTGATACACCTTCCTCATTGTACTAAATTATATTCCTTGTACAATATATTACAGTTGTTAGAGGGCGTTTTAAATTTGTTTTGAACATTTTTCCAGTAAGCAATGAAACAAAATGCATGCACCCATAATGACAAAACTGCCCAGTTCAGAACATTTATCATACTCAGACTTCCACAGTCCACCATTATCAGTAAATATGCACAATTCTACAGTCCACCACTATCAGTAAATATGCACAATTCTACAGTCCACCATTATCAGTAAATATGCACTATTCTACACAGTCCATTATCAGTAAATATGCACTATCTCTGAAGAAGTAAAAGTCATCTAAATAATTCCACATTAAAGAAATCTGTAACTAATGAAGAGGTTGCTGCTAGCAAACACCTTTATATTTCATGGTTTCATCGAAAAATAAAGTGTCTGTTGCCCCTCAGGAATAAACTGCCTATATTACATTAAAAAATGATAAGCTAGTAATATTGCAAGAGGAAATGGATGGCAAACTGATAACGGACTCATAGTTAGTATCTTCACCAAGGAGAACATTCTCAGTACGGCAGCATCCACCTTGTGGGAGTAGAACCCACAGCCTTCTGCATCAAAGGCAAGTACACAACCTGTTGTGCTATTAACAAGGCAAACCAACTTCACTTAAGCAACACTAAACTTCTGTTCCCTGCAGCTCTCAGCTCCTTGTAAAATCTACTCAATACTCAACTTCAGCACAAGAAAACTGGAAAAAGCCAAAATGTATTGGGGGTCAAAAGCCCAAAACCAGGGACACAAACATTGCTTGTATAATCTTGGAAACTTGCTAGAACCATACATTTTACTGCCAAGCTCCCTGTGCAAAACAGTCAGAGCAACATACCACTTCGCCAAATCAGCTGCTTTGTAAAAGAGGAAGACAAAACTTAAATGGCTATCATTTAGCGAATTCAGTTCTCACCATAGCTGTCAACCTCTTAGTACAAAACACCTGGACAAACCCAGTAATGAGGGAATACAGCCCTCAAACATTCAGTGAATTCAGTTCTTGCCATAGCTGTCAACCTTAGCACAAAAAACCTGGACGAAGCCAATAATGGGGGAATACAGTCCCAAAAATAGGGACAAATTTCAAATATTCATCTTATAAACTTAGAAAATTGCTAGAATAAAATGTTGTGTTACTATGTATTTTCTGAAGAACATGAAGTCTGAAATTCAAATGCCTGTCAATTTTACTGCTGACAGAATAAAAACAATTTTCAGCAGAGACCCAGGAAGAAATAATGCAGACATGTCTTTGTAACATGGGAGGACACAAAAGAAAACCCACACAAACACAGGGAGAAGATAAAGACCCCACAAAGAAGGCACCCCAGCCAAGAAGCAAACCTGAGAACTTGCAGCTGTGAGGCAACAATGCTACCACTGCACCATCAAATATCAAGCATTGCAACAGTTACAAACCACAGATATTATGAGGAACAGATCAGATTCAAATATGAGGCAAAAATCTGCAGTTTTTTTTTACAAATGGTGGTGGGTAGGGAATTCAGGTCTTTAACACCTGCATACAAGGTACAGGGTTCAAGCCTGAGGTATTCCCTACCACACACACACACACACACACACACACACACACACACACACACACACACACACACACACACACCTGTAGTAGCAAACCACAAAAACTAAATATACTGCACTGGGTGCCAAACAGTCGTCATGAGAGTCCAATCAAGACAAAATGAAGTGTAGAAGAATAAAATATTTCAATGCATTGGCTGCATGACAGCTTAATATCTAGATGGAAACAAAAAGGTTGTGAGGCATGAAAAAATACATTACTTTTTTTTTAAATACATTAATGGAACGCCAGTCAAAATCAAGTATAAGAAAACAAGCAGCACTCAACTCAAACCACTTCTTGCACTGCAGTTCTAATTATAATTTATATTCAGCTTTACTAAAGTAACAAGTAACATGCTGAAAGTAGAAATCTCTGATGCCCCACTTGTAAAATGTTCCTTATCCAAAAAGACCTGCTGCCTGACATCTACTTGTTTCATGGGGAAAACATGATCAAAGTAAAAAATGAAAAGCAAACAAGAAAGAAGCTTAAGATACATTGCTTAAAAGGATTACTGTACAGGTTATGGGCCACACGATTGGCATTCAGTTTACGGGTAAAGCCTGCAGAGATGACTGGAAGTCTCCAAGTGTAATGAGACTCTTAAAATAATGTAATTCTGTCCTTTATTACAAATACTGGCATATGCATTTCAATACCCAAGGCTTATACATTATCTAGTTAAGTATTCTCTACATGGCAACAGAAAGGCTTTAAATGTTGGCAATTCTTTAACAGTATGCTTATTAAAGCTTACTTGCATCTTGCAATCTCAGCCAAGCTTACCTGATGGCCATTAAAGTATTGCTACTTAAACACAGAGCAACAGGCACTTCGAGTAATAAGCATAAATCAACAGTACAAAAAATATGACAGAAACCAAACCAGACCATTCTGTAAAAATCAAGGACAGATGAAAAGCCACTCTAGTACTTGTGTCTACCTTGGATGGGTGGGATTCTCTGCACATTTACACTGCATAACCATCTTATAAACTTAAAAAATTGCTATAATAAAAGGTTGCGTTACTATATATTTATTGCTAGAATAAAACGTTTTACTACGTATTTTCTGAAGAATATGAAGTCTGAAATTCAAATGCCTGTCAATTTTACTTCTGACGGAACAAAAACAATTTCAGCAGAGGCCCAGGGAGAAATACTGTAGACACATGTCTTTGTAAAATGGCAGGACACCAGAGCAAATCCACACAAACACAGTGATAAGATGCAGACTCCACACAGAAGGCACCACAGCCAAGAATCAAACCAGAAAACCTATCGCTGTGAGGCAACAATACTGCCACTGCACCATCACATATGTAAGGAACTAAACATTCAGAAACCTGAAGTCTGAAATTCAAATGCCTGTCAGTTTTATTTAACATTTGTTAATCAGGACAGTCTGACTTGGAACAAAAAAAAACAATTCTCAGCAGAGGCCCAGGAAGAAATAGTGCAGACATGTCTTTGTAACATAGGAGGACACAAAAGCAAACCCACACAAACACAGGGAGAAGATACAGACCCCCCCCCACAAAGAAGGCACCCCAGCCAAGAAGCAAACCTGAGAACCTGCAGCTGTGAGGCAACAATGCTACCACTGCACCATCAAATATCAAGCATTGCAACATTTATAAACCACAGATATTATGAGGAACAGATCAGATCAAATATGAGGCAAAAATCTGCAATTTTTTTACAAATGGTGGTGGGTAGGGAATTCAGGTCTTTAACACCTGCATACAAGGTACAGGGTTCAAGCCTGAGGTATTCCCTACCACACCACCATGAGCCTAACCACCAGTATATTGCACCAGGGGCATTTTCACACACACACACACACACACACACAGTCCCTGTACACTTACCTGGTCCTGTAGTAAATCCCTGTCTGCAAAACCACCATTAGATCCACACACACGATCCCTGTAGTAAATCTAGATCCAAACCCCCGACGAGTGCAGCTGCAAGACCACAAATCCTGACCTTGCCCGTCGCGAGATCTTCCCCTGCAGCAATCCAATCCAGACCCGAGATCCTTCTCCTGACTGCCGACCTTGCAGTCCGACCCGGATGCGTTTCCCCAGGCAGTCTATGCAGTTTAAAACTGCATAGACTTGTGGGAGCGCTCCTGTTCACGTGTCTCAATCAGGACTGCTGCTGAGACAATCTGCGCATGCTCCATGCTCCAGACTGTCTCAGCAGCAGTCTGGACTAGTGCGCATGCGCGAAGTCCACGAAATTTAACATTTTTTTTTCTTATTTTTCTTTTTATTTCTTTTTATTTGTTAGTTTGAAGTTGAGGGGGCTGCAGTCCGGCAGTCCAATAGCACGGGCCGCACTTGGACTCCACCCTTATCTGCTCAGCCCAAACTATACCTGAACTTCACAAGATCACACAGAAAGCCTTTTCATCTGTAGAAAACTGTATCTAATGCCCAGCTATTACCCAACCCGAGCAAGACTAAACTCTATCTTGCAACCCACTAAATCTAACCCAATTATCCCCCACTTTCATTTTCTAGCCAAAGACAATACAGTCATCTCCCCAACAGAACACAGCAAACTACTTGGTGTAGAGATTGATAATCTCAGATTTGACACTCACATTTCTCTTACCATAAAATAGGTTCACAAAAAACTAGGTGCATTGCACAGATACAAAATTCCTCACCAAGACAGCCAGAATTTCTGCTGTCAATTCCCACCTAATCTCCACGTTACTCTACGCCTCTCCTATCTTAGACAAACAGACCTAAACAAGCTCAAGGTTTGCTACAATAAAATTGCTAAGTTTGCCACTGCTGCATCTTATTGCAGTCATCACTGTATCTCACTTACAGAACTTGACTGGCTTGAATTCCCTCAACTTCTTCATCTGAATCAACTCTCTCTCACCCACAAATTAGTAAATCATCCTCAAAGTTCCATCCCTTCAACCCTACTGCTCCACTAGACTACTACACTCCAGCAGCAAAAATCTACTTATAGTGACCAAACCCAAGAACTCAGCGGGAGAAGCACTATTCTCCTGCATCATATCTAGTTTACAGAACCCCCCCAACCCCCATAAACACACTACCTTCTTGCAATCACTTCAAGACCGCACTAAAAACCCACTTAAAAAGTCTCTGGTTATGCCCATGCGCCAGTCCCAACTAGTAACCCTCCTTTTTACCTCCCCTCCCCTAGCCACCTTGCCTCACACCATCTAATCATTGCATTCTTTCCTCTGCAGGCTCTGGCTCACCCTTTACGCTCCCCTTCCCTCTTCAGTCAATCTCTCAGACCTGCTATAACATGCTTAACTACCTCACTTCATGTCAACTCCAAATACATATCCAAATGACTTGCACCTAGCTTCCTCTCACTTCTAAGTACACTACTCACTCAGTCTCCTCTCTTACTTCTCCATCTTCCCCCCTTCCACCCCACTAGCCTTCTAGCTTTTCTACCTTCGTGTGGAGCATCATGTTTATATCTGTTTGAGTTTAGTGCAACATTTGTATACAAGATTTAGGTACAGAAGTTTAGAACAGTATCCATTTGAGCTTAATACTATCTATATATACATACTAACTTTATTCCTAGTCTCTAGCTACATATTGGTATATCTGTTCATTATTATGTTTCATATTGTATGTATAGCTACTGTTTGCTGCAGTATGCATTATTTACTATTGTATGTATATTCAACTGTTCTTCATGTACTCTGCTGCTTATTTATTGTTCTAAGGAGCTTTTCTCCCTGGGTCTCAGCTGAAAAAGGACCTGTGTCCAGTTGGAATTTCCCGGTAAACAAATGTAAATAAATAAATAAAACAAATTTCAGACATTTTGTCAGGCCAACAGTTTCAAATGTTAAGTCACAAAACGTTTTTGTCCCAGTATGTATAAAAGATTGAATTTCCTCAACTTTAAAACTCAGAACCGTTACCAAACTGCCCCATACATAATATCTATTATAGTGACATTTTCTGTTATCACAATTTGTCTTCTCTTCGTTTTAAAAACTGTTACTACTCATTTTTGTTGCCTGCTGTCACTGCTGCATATGTTTTAGTTAAGTGTATTACATGCTGCCACAACACCAGGCATCATCTCTGTTTGGTGCTGCTTTCCTCTAACATTCTGCCTCTTCTGCACTCTCAGCTGCCACATCACCTGGCTCCTTTTCCAAATTACCACCCTAGGTACTTCTGAAAATGTCATCAGCCATCTTACCTCATGGAACAGCAGGACGGACAATGGATCACCCTGCTCAATTATTTTTAACAGATCATCATCTGCAAGCCCTCCTGACACCTGTTCTGTTGTCTGCATCACTTCAACAGACTTGCTTACTTCCTTTACCATGCAGACAGAGCACTGTTCATTTCTAGCATTCACCACAACCGAATCTTTGGTTACATTCTGAAGCACCATATTGAACAAACTGTGAGAGAAATCTTAGCAACCCTGTCAGACACATTATAAAGGGCTATGATCAGTAACATGATCATAGTTCTTTACAGTGCATGCAACTTTACTTGCACCATGTACTACCATTTATAGAAAAAAACGCAAGCGCGCTTTGTGCTTAACAGCATTTCAAAGATTTCAAAGGCCAGTACAGCACTTAGTGCTGTCATACAGACAGTAGGAGGAAGCAAAGTGCCTCTCAGTAGAACTAATGGCTTTAAAAGCTGTTAGCCAACTCCTTCTGCCACACTTATGTAGCAGAGTGAATTTCTAACAGCTTTTTGAAGCTGTTTAACTTTCTGCTACTGTTCTTTGATGGTTGGCATCATCCACTGTTAGTTTCTAACACCAGACCTAATTTCAACTGCAATTAGGAGTGATTACCAAGTTTTTCTTTTCCCCCAATTTCAGGGTTTAATCATGACATTTCAGAGAAGTGTATAACAAGGTTGTCATTTCCCCAGTTTCAGAGCATAACCTTCATACTCCAGCAACTTCAAAATTATTACACATATGAAAGACTTTCAATCTGGTTTCTATGACCAGAAGGCTAAAAAACATCTAATTACTTCTTGAAATTCTTTCCATCGGATGGTGTTCTGTACATAACTTTCCATTAGGGCTTGACCCTCTTCCACAGCTATCCAGATCACAATCATTACTAAAGGAAAATTTAGAAAATAAGAAAAACTCCCTGACAGTCATGATTCTCATCTGCCTCTAAACTTGATGAGGAAACCTGAAAAAGAACCATCACAAAAGATTAAAAAAAAAAGTGGCGTTATCTAAGTAATAAAGTAAGTATCTAAGTAATAAAGAAAAGGGAAAACTGAGCACATGACATTTAATCCATTAATGTCTCCAGTGCTCGAGCAAATGTGATATTAAAAGTCAAAGCAGCTGGCACATTTCTGCCAATCAGGAGTTGCACTTTAGGCAGTAAATGCATTAAAAGGGATACATTATCAACTTCTTCTTCTTTCGGCTGCACCCGTTAGGGGTCACCACAGTAGATCAACCGTTTCCATTTCTTCCTGTCTTCTGCATCTTGCTCTGTCACACCAACCACCTGCATGTCCTCTCTCACCACATCCATAAACCTTATCTTAGGCCTTCATCTTTTCCTGTTACCTGGCAGCTTCATCCTTAGCATCTTTTTCCCAATATACTCTGCATCCCTCCTCAGCACACGTCCAAACCAATGTAATCTTGCCTCTCTGGCTTTGTCTCCAAACCTTCCAGCCTGGGCTGACCCTCTAATATACTTATTCCTAATCCTGTCCATCCTCGTCACACCCAGTGCAAATCTTAACATCTTCAACTCTGCCACATCAAGCTCTGACTCCTGCCTTTTTGTCAATGCCACTGTCTCCAACCCATATAACATAGCTGGTCTCACTACCCTCTTGTAGACCTTCCCTTTCACTCTTACTGGTACACGTCTGTCACAAATCACTCCTGACATTCTTCTCCACCTCTCTTCCACACTCACCATTACTCTGAACTGTTGATTCCCAACCTCTACTCCCTGCATCCTCACCATTCCTCTATCCTCCCTCTTATTCACACACATATTCTGTCTTAGTCCTGCTGACCTTCATTCCTCTTCTCTCTAGAGCATATCTCCACCTCTCCAGGGTCTCCTCCACCTGTTCCCTACTCTCACTACAGATCACAATGTCATCTGCAAACATCATAGTCCACGGGGACTCCTGTCTGATCTAGTCTGTCAACCTGTCCATCACCACTGAAAATAAGAAAGGGCTCAGAGCTGATCCTTCATGTAATCCCACCCCCACCTTAAACGCATCTGTCACTCCCACCGCTGACCTCACCACTGTCAGACTACCCTCGTACATATCCTGTACCACTCTTACATACTTCTCTGACACTCCTGACTTCCTCATACAATACCACAACTCCTCTCTAGGCACCGTCATATGCTTTCTCTAAATCCGCAAAGACACAATGCAACTCCTTCTGATCTTCTCTGTACTTCTGAAACAACACTCTCAGAGCAAACATCGCATCTGTAGTGCTCTTTCCTGGCATGAAACCATACTGCTGATCACTAATCATCACCTCCCTTCTTAACCTAGCTTCCACTACTCTTTCCCATAACTTCATGCTGTGACTGATCAGTTTAATCCCTCTGTAGTTACTACAGCTCTGCACATCACCCTTATTCTTAAAAATTGGCACCAAAACACTTTTTCTCCATTCCTCAGGCATCCTCTCACTTTCCAAGATTTCATTAAACAATCTAGTTAAAAACTGCACTGCCATTTCACCTAAACACCTCCATGCTTCCACCGGTATGTCATCGGGACCAACAGCCTTTCCGTTCTTCATCCTCTTCATAGCTATCCTTACTTCCTCCTTGCTAATCCACTGCAATTCATGACTCACTATCCGCACATCATCCAACCTTCTCTTCCTCTCATTTTCTTCATTCACCAACCCCTCAAATTACTCTTTCCATCTGCTCAACACACTCTCCTTGCTTGTGAGTACGTTTCCCTCATTATCCTTTATCACCCTTACCTGCTGCACATCTTTACTAGCTCGGTCCCTCTGTCTAGCCAATCGGTACAGGTCCTTTTCTCTCTCCTTAGTGTCCAACCTTTTATACAAATCTTCATACGCCTTATCCTTAGCCTTCGCCACCTCTCTCTTTGCCATGCACCTCATCTCCTTATACTCTTGCCTACTTTCTTCATCTCTCTGACAATCCCACTTCTTCTTCGCCAACCTCTTCCTCTGTATACTCTCCTGTACTTCTTCATTCCACCACCAGGTCTCCTTGTCCTCCTTCCTCTTTCCAGATGTCACACAATACATAATCAACAATAAATAAAAATAACAGTGTCTGTGGGGAGAATTCCCCTGTACCATTCATAACACTGACTCTAAATACACAAATACTAAGGTCACTCAGCCTCAGCGATATGGAAACACTTTCTTACTGCCAGCGTTCCTCAACCTTACAATTCCTACCCATACTATAAGTAACTTTATGAGACTCCATATCTGATAAATGTGGCACTCAAATAGCAAATTAGTAATCAGGTTTCCCAATAAAATTATTTAAGACTGAGAAGGAAAGCAATGATCTGGTTTTGCCTGTTAATTAAAACTGATGATTACACAACCATATAGAGCTGAAGGTACTATAGGAATACTATTTGTAAAGCCTGCAAACTTTCCAGTATGCAGACAATGCCTCTTACTGTGCTAAGAGGATTATGTTGTCTTGGAAAGTGCTGAAGGTAACCATATAATGATAAATATTTTAGTACTTGCCCTATGAGTTAGTCTTTCAGACGGTTCTCAACTCAGTGAAACATAGGTGCTTGCTTCTATTTCCTCTATGCACAGCTCTGTTAAAAGTCTCAAGTACACATGCTCACAAAGAGATGACGTTCTGTGTCCCACAAACACTGATCCCCTGCTGGGATTAGGACACAATACCTCATCAATCCCCCAAAATTCTTCATAACTGCTAAAAGTGGGGACTTACCTTTAAAGAAGCGCATTAAAAATAATACTGTAAAATTAACATTTTGGTTACGTAAAGATATTGCAAAAAGATTGGCTGTAAGACAAATGGTGAGACACTAGAGAAAGAAAGTAGCACTCCTTGCAGACAGTCACTTGAAAGCTAAAACTGTTAATTTTTACCTTGAAGAGCATTCAGCAAAGACACAAACTCATTTAAATAATACCAAACATAATTCTAAAATTAACACTTGGAAGAATCCAAAAAGTCAGGTGGAGAGAATTCATGGCAGTGTACCCTGAAGAAAAGCTCTTCCCAAGGAATACTCATGGAGTGAAGGGTCCAGACTATTACCTGGTAAAGCTATACACTGATTATCAGTTGCAGCACAGACGTATGCAGCAGATAGATTTCCAAAACAAGAACTGAAAGTATGGCCCCACCCCAAACTAGAATTGCTCCTCTAATCATCTGCAAGAGGCTGACACAGGAATACACTGAAACAGACAATCTGTTTAGGGCTTGTCTGGTGACTTCATTTCATTCTCACAAACAATTCTTCCACTCAGATGAGCTCATTAATCTAGTGAGGGAAAAATTGCAACTGACAAACATCCAGTGTATGGAAAAGTATTCTTACTGACATGAAATTATGAAGGCAAGTATTTTTATTCATAGACAGGTGGACCTTGACACAGACTACATACATTTCTTTACACATTCAGGCTGAAGTTCTAAAATGTGTTAAGCTGATGATCAGAAAAAAAAAAACTGCTGTCAACAATATAAACTTTAGGTCTACCAAACCAACAAGTTCAAAATGTGAGCATGGCAACATGATTATCATGAAGCACAAGTAAAAATGTTCCTCCTGTTTACACTTTTTTTTTTTTTTTTTTAACTCTGCTTTGGTTTGTTTTATAGACCTGCGGTCAGATACAGCTCTGTAAAACAGAAAGGAGAAAGGGCCAAAGCATGTGTCTTCATGCTGAAATACATGAAGATCTGATCAAAGAGGTGCCTGCCGCATGGTGCTCCAGTAGAAGTTTGAAAGCTAGGAGCCAGCATTCTGGAAGAAAGCTATGGTGGCAGTAATACCTAAAGATTGTAAAGACCCATTAGATTCAGCTTCATATAGGCCATTTTGATTCAAAACCATAGCAATAAAGTGTTTATGTCTATGACGGCTAAAATTATGGTGAAAGTGATGCCAAAATCAACTGGGTTTTGTGGAGGGGATGCAAACATTAACAGAACAACGATGACTCAGTGGGAAGCAAAATGTAAGAAAATACCACTGTTGCTGGTGGGTCTTGAAGCAGAGACGGCATTCCACAGAGAAAACTGGGATTTTATGAGTATGTCAATTTAAACACTTCTATTCCATGATACAATAAGGTTGATCAGGAGGATGTGAGAGGGATCTGAGGAAAAATTAAAGTGGGAGGGTTCCTCTCTGATAAGTTTTGTCTGAAAAGGGGTGTCTTCTTTCCCTTCATTATTTGCATTATATTTAGAACCACTGACAAATAAAGGACTAAAAAATCAAGGATATAATTTATATGCTAATCAAGAACAGTTGGCATATTTCATTGTTGTGGAACATTCTGAGAAAGTTTCAAGTCTTTTCGGGATATGAAATCAATGAAGATAAAATAAGGGCTGCAATCTATCTACCCACACACAAATTGGTTCAGCAATACCCATATTTATAGGGGCATGATAAAATAAAGTACTCAGAAGAGTATGGATTAAGAAGGATTATGTTATGGCAGCTAAGGATATGTTGAAGAGACTAAACAAAAGATGATGATAAAAAAACTGAAACTGGAAGCTGTGCTTTATGGATATGGATAGCAATATATAAGCAGTGAAACATTTTTAGTCCCTTTAATTTTATACACTGGTCAGGCATATTTTTTGTCAACCAGAGGAGAAACTGCGGATAGCAATTAATAGAGTTGAAGGATTTTATCTGGGAAGGGAAGAGGGCAAGAGTTAAGTGAGATAAGTTTATCCTTTCAACAGAATAAGATGGTTTGGGATTACCTGACTTGTAGTAGTATTTCAGAGCTACACAGTTATAATGTATAGCAGAAAGCTATACCTCAAAGTGGAAAGGGATAATGACAATGACTTGGAGGGGGGGGGGCTCAAAGAAATAAGGAGAGACTGAGATTTTGGATACAGATCCTTAAGGAGAATAACAATAACCATAGAGAATATTACAAAGTAGCAGAAAATATTCCAAAAATTAAGCCAACACAAGAATAGAGAAAGGAGACTCTTCCAATGACTGCAATCAGGGGAGGATATTGGTACAAACAATTAAAGAGGGAGAGGACCTTCTTCATATCCACAAAACAAATAGCACAAGAATTACCTGTTCTAAAGATTTGCACCTTGCCTGTGATATAAACAGAACCTGTTGGAGAGAGGGTTATGTATTCCAGAGACTACCGCGTCTATGGAACAGGATCCCCCATCCATGTGAAGCAGAGTTCCTCACTACCCCAATTCAAGTGCAACTTGGACAACTGGATGGGAAACCAAAAATTCATCCCTGGTTTGGCATCTATGTCTCTAATGGACACGGGTAACCTGTAAATGGTTCATCTCCCTGGCCCATGCTTACACTTATCAAGGGTATCAAGAACTTGTCAAAGATTTGGGATGCATGGCTAGGCTTAAAAAGGCCCTTGTGGTTGTTAGCCTAGTAAACACACTATGAACCTATATAGAGAATAGGAAGAGGCCAATAAATCATTTGAACTGTGGTCTAGACTTATGCTTCCCCATCTAGGATTGATATCAGAGTACAGGCAAAGAGAAATAAATAGAGGGATCCTAACTGAAAGACCAGCACTGAATTTTTAGTAGAATCTAGAACAGAAGTGGCTATTAAAAAGGGATAATTAGTAGGGCACATACAATACTGAATTACAACTATATGAATCAATCAGAGGTGGTTAGAAAGGAATGGGAATAGAGATTGGATAATTCACAAACAAACAAATGGAAGGATATATGCATGGCTTCCAAATATGCAATAAAGTCTAGAAGATCAGGATCTTTGCTTGGAAGTGTTTGCATAAGTAGTTTTATACCACAAGCAGACTTCAAAAGAATTTTTCCTAGGACAGACTGCAAATGCTGGAGGTGCGACGGGGGAGAAAGAGGTATTGGGGAACATATTTTTGTGATTACATGGGAAACTCCATCAGAAACCTGTGGCAACTAGTGGCCTACTCCCACTTGCACACAAGTACAAAGGGAGAGGATTGAGTCCTACACTGCTTGTTCAAACCTCACACTGTAGTTAGTTCAGTTGACATCACTGACAGCAGTTTAGGCTTCAGAAACACCTCCAGAATGTGTGAAGCTACATGTACTACAAAAGGTTGGAAACTGTTCACTATACGACTACAACACTCCAATAACAAATGGAACCCATCCCAAATTATGAATCAAATCACAACAACCTATGGAAGGGCAGAAGGATCTTAGAACAGGAGCATATCTGACAGGCACTGTAGTTAAGCACCCACTGGCAACATACAGATTACTGCAAGACATGCATCTGTAAACTGACCAATGGCACCCCCTTAGTACAGTCACTGCCATAAACCTCAGTGAAGTCAAAAGAAGATGGGTTAGGCTTTCCTTAACTATAGTGTGAAAAGAGAAACTGAAAAAAGAAGTGCCAATGAAAATGTTTTGGGGTAAAATTCAGTCACTGGCTAGTAGGTACAGTGCCTGTATGCCAGCAAGAAGACATCTGGAAAACCTGAAAAGGTGAAGACAAAACACTGTCTGGGAATAATTCTGCGGCTATTCAGCAAAGAAGCAGTTCAAGTTTCAGCTTTCATTCAACAGATGGTTTTTAGTAATTTAGAGGAGAAAATAAATCAAATGTACTCGTAAGTGAGTGAAATAAATTAAAGATTAAAGAAATATATCAGCTCAGGTGACAAAAGGCAGAAAAAAAAAAGATTTAACTAGCTGTTCAAATGAAGTAATAAAACTGCAAAAATCAGGGGCAAAACTGAAGAAAAAACTGCCTGAGTATGAGGCTTCTCAAGAAGATCTATTTGAAAAAATAGTTGAGTTACAAGACAGAGCACACAGAGAAAACATGAGATTTTCCACTGTACAGAACAAGGAAAGGGACAGACTGTATTAATTTTATCAAAATACAAATGAAAAACTTGACTGGAGTTCTGCAGTAAGATTTGTTAACTGAAAGGGCACACTGAATGTATGCTCCAAACCTGGCCATGAGAAAGGAGCCTGATGCGGAATAAGGTGAAGTATCAAGACTGGAAAAACTCCCTTATCAGCTCAACAAAAAGTTGGGATCCCTCATCAAATCCTCTACAGCTAGCTATGAAAACAGAACTGCAGCAGATAGTAAAGACAACCACAAGGCATTCTATAGTTATGTAAAGAGTCTCAATGGCAATACCCAGATTTGCTCTGAGCTACTGCACAATGGTACCTCCTATACCAAGCCAACAGATACTGCCAATACACTGGCTGACAGATTCAGTGCCAACTTTACCCTCCCCCCACAAGGGACCAGTCACAATACCAGTAGACTGCCAAGCACCCCGTATTACTGCTGCACAGGCTAAAACAGCACTGTCCAAGGCCAATAATACAGCTTCTATGGGACCTGACAATATATCCCTGGCTGTGTTCTACACAGCTGTGTGCCCTGTTCAATCACAGCACTCATCTCAGGCTGTCCCCCTACCAAATGGCGCACTGCTACAATCATCCCTCTTCACAAAGGCAGAGCAACTACAGACCCTGGGAACTATTGCTCCATTAGCCTGACGAGTCTCACATGCAAAGCCATGGAACAAATCATCATGGACATAAGGATATAGAGAATCTCCAAACTCTGGATCTCACACAGTCTGGATTTGTGAGGGGTAGATCATGCCTGCTCAACTTGGTCAACTTCTTTGAGTCAGTCAGCAGAGCTGTGGATGAAGGCAAGGTGGTTCATCCAGCCTACCTTGATCTGGCCAAGGCCTTTGATACCACTCCTCACTCAGGAGTCATAGAAAAACTCACTAAGCTAGCCATCAACCCCTATATCACTAGGTGGGTTGCTAACAAGGTAGAACCTACAGTGTGAAAGTAGCTGACTCCAAGTCAGACTACCGACCAGTCACGAGTGGAGTCTCACAGGGTTTGGGCCTAGGGTCTCTCTTGTTTGGTAGCTAATTCTCTGAAGTCCAGGCCAAAACGAAAGGCACTCTGGCTGACAAAGTTCACAGACGATTCCAAGTTGGAAGCGATTATTAACTGCCCTAGTGAAGTTGACATCCTACAGAAAGGCCTCAATAAGACCAACTGGTAGAACCATGGTTTTAAGCTCAATGCAAAAAAAATGTGTAGTCATCCCCTTTGGGAAAAACCCGGTTCCCATGATTTACCACATCGATGGTAGTCAACTGAACACAGAAGGCATTATAAGAGATCTGGGAACACAGGCTGACAGCAACCTCTCTTTTGCCACCACATTGCCACTGTGGTCAGAAAGTCCTTCTATGTGGCACATCTCATTATTAAGGGTTTTGCATCCAGGAAGAAAGAGGTCATTGTCTCCCTCTACTCTTCTCTCATTAGGGCAGTCATTGAGTACAATGCCCCATTTGGCATGTACCTCACTAAACAGCTGCAACTACTGGAGAGGCTGCAAAAGTACATCACAAAGAGGATCCTAGGCCTTAAACATTTGTCATATATGGACAGACTAAAAGAACTCCAACTATTCTTTGTCTCATATCGCCTACTTAGAGGCGATCTCCGCTTGACTTATAAAGCCATGTCTGACCCAGTTCTGTTAGAAATGCTGCATCTAAAGAAATCCCAATCCGCACTACACACTCGAGACCTCATCCCCATTACCACAATCAACAGAACATGCTGGAGGGACAGGTTCATAACTCAGAGACTGCTCGTGCTATGGAATAGGCTTCCCACACATGTCAAGCAGAGCACCTCGCTGACCCTCTTCAAGAGAAATCTTGATGAATGGATGGGAAATAGAAAATTCACCCCAAGGATCACTCCAGTGGCTTTACTCGACATAGGCACTGGGGACTAAGGTCGATGGCAAGATGCCAGGGCAAATCTACAGGCTAGTCTTGTAAAGGCTCCAGGGCCATTAGCCTAGTACACACCTATGAACCTATAAAACCTTTATTAGTAAAGATGCAATCCTATTAGCAAAAAAATTGATCCTGACAAAATGAGGCAAGAAGGGCAAAGCATCAAAAAGTGGATATAGAGTCTGAAGAAAATGATTATTCACATTATGCCAGTTAGAAGAGAATCAAATTTATGCCTGCAATCAGGGAAAGTTGAGAGGCAGGTGTGAGATTCAAACTTCTGTATCTAGCTGTCTTCAAAGTATTTTTTCCCGGAAGATCAAATTCATTTTTGATACAGAACAAGCTGAAGAGGAAATAAAAATGTTTATCCAACAAAATGTGGGCCATCAAGTAGAAGGGGATTCTACTTCTCATTCTTCTGACAATAAAGGCCATACTAAGACACTGCCAGTGAAATATTTTTCAATCTTCCAAAGGAAAATGCTTCAGAGACAGAAAAAAGCAGAATATTGGAAGACTTTGTAAGATATGGCTTTACAAGAAAAAGTGGTTAAAAGACTGGACCTTTGTTATGTTTACTAAACTTGCGGGTGGACTGTAAAGCATACATCTCATTTATCTCACTTTATGTTACTAATGTTAAGGAAGACACTAACACACGGAAAAATTAAGCAAAACAATAGCTGTTTTTATTCATATTTGTATATATCATATCATGACACGGGTCTATATTACGTTATCGAATACATCATGTATTCGAAAACATTATAGTCGACCTGTACATGTTGAAAACGTCGAACATCTAACATTTCAATGGAGATCTCCGTACAGTGTGGAAATGGAAGTTTTCCACTGTCTGCACTGTATGGCGATCTCAAAGTTTGTATATTTAAGTAGCGGTGGTGTGGGGGGCATGGCCCCCCACGAGGGGGGTGCAGGGGGCTTGACCCCCTGTTTTACGGCATTTAAATGGTTTGGTTTGCTTGGGTGGGTTTTTGCATTTTTTTTGTTGTTCTGCGTTTGATGTTTTTGACATTTAGGGGTCTATTACTACGTTTTCGAATACACGAGTATTTGATAACGTAATATAGACCCCATGACACATACTGCGAGTTATAAACAGTAAAACAGTTTTGTGTACTGTATAGTTAGAGGTACTTTAAATGTATATGAGAGTTCTTTTAATTGACTGTTGTATACGTTAAAGTTGTTGAAGTGAATAAGTACTTTATAGTTGTAAGAAACAGACAGCCTTAGAAGAGAAGAAAAGCTGGACAAAGCAAGTTTAATGCTAATATGATTTGATATTGGGTAGCTGGGCTGGGGTAAAAAGTGCAATGATTATATTAGATAAAGAATTAACATTTCTCGTATTTTTACAAGGGTGAAGGTTTAGATTAATGCTCATGTTTATAAGAAAATGTTTCTGTAAGCGTATAGGCTTTAAAAGCAAGAAAATGAAGAACACCATAAAAATGCTAGGTTTCTTCCATCTTGATGAGTGGATGGGAAATAAATTCACCCCAGGGATCACTCCAGTGGTTTTACTCGACAGAGGCACTGGGAACTAAGGTCAGGTTGCATGATTCCAGGGTAATCCTATGGGCTAGGCTTGTAAAGGCTCCAGGGCCATTAGCCTAGTACACACCTATGAACCTATAACTGTATTACAAAATGCAGAGTACAAATATCAATTCTGTTGGGACATACTTGGAAAGAAATGTGCATGCAAATTTGACAAAGAAAGGATTTCAGGGTGGATATTCAGCAGAATAACATGAACAAAGGCAAAGGAGAGAATTACAAAAATTGCTAGAAGACTTTCAACAGTGATAGAAAAGGAGAATAAGACAGTAATGGTAGATTTATAGCAGCAAGTGGCTATTGGCAAGGAAGCAAAATTGTGCTGGCATATACTTGTATTCCGCCCAAAATCTCTATTATGGAGCTCAAGAAAACTTGGGGAAAAATAAACTGCTTTTAGAAAGGAATATTACTTGTAGGTGGGGAACGGAAGTTAATTTGCAATAGGTATAGTAAACCGGGAGACCTAGAAGGGAAAATCTAACAAAAGGGGGTAGATTTATGAAGTAGGAATTTGGACAGAATTTAATTAATCCCCAAGGTTAAAAGGGGTTTAAATTGTATTTAATTGAAAGC